>NC_092727.1:107846232-108091629 GCF_047496885.1 Scyliorhinus torazame
CTGCCAAAGTGGATTTCACACAAATTCTTCCAGAAGAACAACTTAATTTCCCTCAATCAACCATGGGTGTTCTGATTACAAGAAAAGTAGCAAGCAATTCGATACCCTTGCAGTGTGGACCAACAATCTATGGCAGTTTTCGGAATGCTGATGAGATGTATGGGGTGATTTTGTGACCTGACCCTTAGCGCAAGACACAGAGCTCAGGGAATCACTGGTGTGAAGTGGAAGATTCTCCACCAGTTAAAGTGAATGGATGGAATTTCACATGTTGCTCAACTGCAATATTTTCCAAACGCATTCCTGAGGAGTGTGTCTGCCTGATGGGAGCAGAAAAAACTCATGGAGTCCCTTCTACAGTTATTTTCCATCAACCAAGCCCTCCCTGTATAACCTATCAGTCCGCATCTTTGAATTGTATTTTTGAAGAAGAGCTTCCAGATTGAGCTTCTCTGGTTTTAGGCCTGCGTCCATCCTGAATCTAGTTTAGTCTAACAAATTGAGGTACCCTCAATAACGACGCTTAGAGTGTAAACGGTAAAGAAGGCTTTATTAGATTAAGAACTATGCTAGAGATGAGACATGTGCTGACTGCTGCACAGCCCATGAGGCAGCCCTTTATATATGGCTCACAGATGGGTGGAGCCAGAGGCGGAGTCCCCAGGGTTCCAAGCCCGGTCTTAAAGGTGACATCTCCTTACATGATGAATTGTATTTTTGAAGAAGAGCGGGGCGTTATCCCTGGTATCGAGGCCAATATCTATCCCGCAGTCAGATTAAAAGGTAATTATCACATTGTGAAATTGGTGGTGTGGTAAAGAGTGAGCAGGTCAGTCTTAGATTACAGGGCGATACAGGTGGGCTGGCCGGATTGGCAGAACAGTGAGAAAAGGAATTAATTTAACCCTGAAAAGTATGAAGTGATGCATTTTGGAAGCACTCTCAATACAAAGGAATAAACAATAAACGGTTGGACACTGGTAAGTACAGAGGATGAGAGGGACCTTGGGGTGTGTGTCCATAGATTCCTGAAGCAGCAGCACAGGTAGATAAGGTGGTTAAGAAGGTATATGGGATACTTGCCTTTATTTGCCGAGGCATAGAATATAAGAGCCAGGAGGTTATAATGAAGCTGTATAGAATATTCGTTTGGCCACAGCTGGAGGACTGCGAGCAGTTCTGGTCAACACACTACAGGAAGGATGTGATTGCACTAGAAAGGGTGCAGAGGAGATTCACCAGAATATTGCCTGGGCTGGAGCATTTCAGCTATGAAGAGAGGCTGCTTTGGCTGGGGTTGCTTTCATTAGAGCAAGGAGGCTGAGGGCTGATTGATGTGTACAAAATTATGAGGGACACAGATAGCGTAGATGGGATGAAACTTTTCCTCTTAGTAGATGTGTCAATAACCAGGGGATGCAGATTTAAGGTAAAAGGCACGAGACATACAGGGGATTTGAGGTAAAGCGTCTTCACCTTGGGGGTGGTGGGTCTCTGAACTCACTACCAGAAAGGGTGGTAGAGGCGTGAACTCTTACAGCATTTAAGAAGCTTTTAGATGAGCACTTGAAATGCCACAGCACACAAGGCTATGGAACAAGTGCTGGAAAATGGGGTTAGAATGGAATGGTGCTTGATGGCCAGGGCGTAGACACGATGGGCTGTAGGGCCTCTTTCTGTGCTGAATTTGACTCTGTTCAGAAATGTTGACAGACTGTGGATTTTAGTCACTTTTAGACACTGACACAACCAAAGCATTGACAGAAGCAAAAAAATGCCCGAAAGACCCGGCCGTTCACGGAGATGGCATCTTCCAGTCCCGTTGACGGCACACCCCTGCTGTCGATTTCCCGCGGTGACGGATGCATTCAGTGGGAAAACCGGTTGACAACAGTGGGACCAGAAAATCAGCCAATGGCGGGCCGCCTTTGCAGCAGGTCACGTGGAAAATCCCACCCTACATTGTGAATTAAATGGACAGCATATTTCCTTCTCAAATTATTGCCATATTTTTAAAAAAATAATCGATCGCCTACTTCCATCACAGCATATGAGGCATTTCAATGTTTTGCTACTGTTTTTCTTGGCTCCGAGGTTGCCTACCTTGGAGCCTGATTTTGTGTCTGTAAGAGTGAGACGTTCATAGAGATATTGGGAGATTGTGATTTTAATAAAGGCCTCACAATGTTACTCTGTGCCCCAGGGTTGGACTGGTTGAACAGGAATATCAACTAAATATATAAATCAGCGGGCAGGATTCTCCATTTGCGAGACTAAGGGCCCAACATCAAAATCGCAGCCAGCACCAGGGCGAGGAATCCATTTCCCCTCACGGAATCGAAGTTATGCTTCTTCCCTACCAAGCCTGAAGCAGTCATGATACCACCCTTGGCCAAAACCCCCAGCACTTCCTAAAAGAACAAAGAGCAATATAAAAGCCGACTGCACCTGGTATTCCTAGGCCGTCTCCCATCCAAATACCAACCAGGCCTGAGTCAGCTTAGCTTCTGAGATTAGACGAGATTGGGCGTTTTCAGACTAATATGGCCGTAGACTGCGCGAGAGTTCTATGGCCCCAAAAACGGCGCTGGTCCTGGAGTGAATCAGGACATCCGAATGCGCTACCACGTAGAACTAGTGCAATTCCAACGAGCGCTGACGTGTGATTCGTCGGGGTTGGGATTGGCACTGGAGAGGCTGCCAAACTGCAACCACATACAAGCGCTCCATTCCTATCACACTCTCATTCCAGCCGAGATGATGCTACCCTGAAGAGCGGCACCGAGGGCCATTGATGCCGAGCCCGAGACAGTGGTGGATGCCATGGAAGAGAGGCGGGCCACCCTGTTCCCCAAGGTGGGAAGGAGGCTGCCACCTGTGGATGTCAACCGGGCATTCGTGCAGGTGGCAGAGGCCATGAGCCCCACCGCCAGGACCGGCCAGCAGTGCAGGAAGAAACTGCACAACCTTCTCAGGGCGGCCAACGTGAGTCACCACATTCATGCCCCTGGAACCAACCCCCCAAACACCCAACACCCAACACCCCCCCCCCTCCCCCCCGCCCCACACACACGTGGCCCCCACCAGGCGGACTGGTCAGTAGCGCTGGGCAAGGACGAGCAGCCCCCCAGGTGAGCAAGAGTGTGCTTCGTCCACCACCATGTCCCTGGCATCAGCCCCCGTCCCACACACCCAGAGCAACCCCTCACCCACTCAGCGGGCGATCGAGCCCCACCTGCCGGCAGTCGGTGCGCACCCCACCAAGCACCACCTGCCAATGCCCATACCGTCCGCCATGGCCGGGTGTCGTACACCGACAGGCCACCAGCTGGTTAACCCCCTGGGCTTCCACGTCCGAGTGTCTCACACTGTGCATTATCTGATCCCCAGGAGAAGGTGGCCCACAACCACCGGGGAGTGGGATAAGCCCGGAGGGAGTCATCTGGACCTGTGGCCCCTCACCATCGCAGAGAAGAGGACTGGTCGGTGGGGTCAGAGAGCTGGCAGCCGATGAGGTGGAGGTCAGCATCGGAGACCCAAGTGAACCTGTAATGAATAGCAATGATTCTATGGCTAGTGTTGCACCCCGCCCCCGCCGCCCCCCCCCCCCACCCGCGATCTAATCACGTGTCTTGTCTTTTGTCTTGGAGGATCATCTGGCATTGAGGCAGGTCTATATGGTGCCCCCCCCCCGAGGCGGGACCTGCTGGTGGAAACCCCGCAACACCCCTGAGCACAAGTCCAGGGACAACACCATTGGGCTTGTTAGTAAAGAGGCTCCTGGGGCACTATCTGGTGAGAACACACATGCAGCGGTACATCAGGTGAGGTAGAAAGTCCCGAGGGGGCGGATGGTTGGAGGGTGGCCCAAACCCAGGGACTAGTTGCCGTCCAGACCAGTCACGGTGTTGATTCCCAAATTTCTTTCTCCGTCAGTCTGGCCTCAATAAAAGTCGAGATGGATTTGCACGTAAAAAGAAGTTATTTTATTCAGCTTGCAAGCTACCTAGTCCACAGTGATACAGACAACATGTTGCTGTCTGCAGTCCCGGGAACTAAGTGAAGGTCCCAGACAAAGAGATCAGTACTCATACATTCAAATGGCATCAAGTTTCACATACTCGACGCCCATAGGTCATCCTATGTCCCTCCTGACTTGTTTGATCTATTCTGATTGGCTCACTTCCAATCCCTTTCTCTGGCCCCTATCAATGCAGCATCACTCTCATAGACACACCTCTTCCTGCTTTTTCCATGCGGTCTCAAATCCCTTTGTCTCTATCTGCCAGAATCAAAGTGGCTTATTTCTACATTACATTAACTAATATCTCTAAAGTAACTATTTTGTATCACATTCGTCATTCCCTCCTTTTATCATTCCATGATAACCGAACTATCCAATCCATAGCTACGGTTCCTCATCTAAAAAGATCCGTCGCTGCATTTCCAATTCCTGTCTTAGCCCCCCCTTCATCTGCCTCACCCTCATGGATGTTAACAGTTAAGTTTTTAGGGGCGTTGATCTGATCCAGTGCACCCCGCATTCTACCCATCACACATTTAAGGATGGCCAGGCCCACAAAGATGCAGCCGATAGCTACCACTAGATACATGGCCATATTTACCAACCTGTCCTTCCATCCTCCAAATCCCCAGTTACCCCAAGAGCCAGGATCCTGCATCCCGTCCAAGTGATCCCGTATGCGATCCATAAATTTAGTGATGTTAGCGGTCAAGTCCTGAACTCCCATGATACACTTGCCCTGTACTATGGCGCATACCCCACCCTCACGGGCCAGAAGATAGTCAAGAGCATACCGGTTCTGCATTGCAAACAACCGTAGCTGAGACAACTCCTTAGTTATTGCCCCGAAGGCTCCCAAGGTTTCATTTCCCAAGATGGTAAGGCCGCAAATAAAATAATTCCGATCACTGACAGCCAAGGAACCCCCCACACCTCCCAGTGTCAATACGCTCAGAATGCCCCACCCGGCTGAGTGGCCCCGGTTGGGTGCAAGAACCTGAGGTTTTTTCCAGTTCTCGCAAAATTCAGCAGAGACTGCCCGGCGTGCTAACTGATTATGCAGGTTCCACGCCGAAGGGCAGGGGACTGTGGTAGGGACTAGAGCCCCTATAGCAATTCGGCGGGGAAATGGGGGTGACAAAACGTTGGTCGCTGTACCATTAAATAAAAAGTAGTATCCTTGTTCCGTGTGCAGGCTAGCATCACAATCAGCAT
Source organism: Scyliorhinus torazame (assembly GCF_047496885.1). Classification (NCBI taxonomy): domain Eukaryota; kingdom Metazoa; phylum Chordata; class Chondrichthyes; order Carcharhiniformes; family Scyliorhinidae; genus Scyliorhinus; species Scyliorhinus torazame. The sequence goes on from NC_092727.1 coordinate 107,851,472, forward strand.
ATCGGTTGCGTAAGGACCCCCCCAGTAGCCCAGTTTATCCAACTTTGAAATGCCCATTCGGGCCGCCCAGCAATGCGGAAAGCCCTAGTCCCAACAGTGATATGAGAGACATTCGCCCAGCCACAGAGGAGCTGGAGGCCGGCGTTCAATGGAACGCAAGTGGTGTTGTAACAAACGCATTGGCCAGACGCCTGGGTGATATGGCACCTCCTGTCCGTACAGGTGGGAAACAGACATGTTATATTTGTGTCCACCTCTACCAGCAAACAGCCATATCCTTCACTGCTGAAGCAATTCTCGTACGACCGGGAATCCCTATTGGGAGTGAAGTGGCTAGGTATGTACGCCCTCCACCGTCGCAGCCTATCGTACTGTGAATGGGAATTATCCCGAGGAAGGGGAAGGCAAATAGCCGGTGGTGCTGAACCCGGATCGTAAGGAAGAGTGACCTGATCGGGCAGTGGCTCGGAATGCTGACAATGAACCACCGTTTGGGGAGTGCCCCAAAGCGGTGAAACAGAAAATAACCTAGACACCGCTGCGGGGTTTGGGTAGCAGACAACCCGTCCCTGGCCATACAGACGGTGGTAAATCTGGTAGAAGAGATTCATACTACCCGGGTTTTCTTCAGTTTGGCCTTTAATTAACTTAAGTGTATCTCCCGGTAACCTACTTTCTAGCTGTACTTCCCTTCTCATACGCCCCGTCCTCTCTCTAGTCCCTTTCTCTTTCTCATAGCCTCTTCCTACACTCTTCTGACAGCCTGATTTTACCTTTATTGTACCACTCTTAACACATCCAAAATCAAATTTACATGTATTCCAAAAACAAGGCAATGTCCATATAATGTTCCCTTCCCATCGCCGGGCCCGGTGCAACTGCTTCATGACTCCTGCATTCTCCTTAACTTTGATGACCTTCCATGAGTCGATACCATGTCCTCGTATATGGGGGCAGCGAAGAACATCACCTTTGCATAGGTGATGTATCCTTGTAGATTGGTTGGGGCTACACAGATACATAATATTCCCCTTTTCCATGTCCATCGCCAATAACACGCCAAGCGAAGTGAGGCCAAATATCAGACAGACGATGCGTAGCCACTCCATCATGCTCCACACCTGTAAAATAGCACTGGAGAAGGGAGGCAGGTTAGTATCCGACCTTTTACAGTAGTGGAGATGGACCCAATTTACAGTGATGTAGGTGGACCCAAGCACTTCGCCCCTCCACTTTAACTGCTGTGGGGGTGGTGAGGAGAACTTGGAAGGGCCCGTCCCATCGCGGCTCCGACCCCTTCCTAGTCCAATTTTTGACCATGACATAACTACCGGGCTGGACTGAAAGTGAGCTAGGTACTGGGGGCAATGGCTGGTGAGCCGCGCGGACCTGGCCATGGAGTTCCTTGAGCATTTGCGTAAGGGCTAGAACATAGGTGGTCATTTCTTCAGTCATCTGATGAAACTGAACCCGTCTGGGAACCTGCAGGCTCCAGGGAGTTCTAAGAGGCCTGCCATAAAGAATCTCGGCGGGAGAGAGCCGGGCCGGTCCCGCAGGTGTAACCCGCAGCTGGAAGAGGGCAACGGGGAGCAACTTAAGCCATGTCAGTCCCGTGTCTGCTCTTAATTTAGCCAATTTAGTTTTGAGGGTCTGATTGTGTCTCTCAACCAACCCGGCCGCCTGCGGTCTGTAAGCACAGTGTAACTGCTGGCGTATGCCCAACTGGCAGCAAAACTCCTTGTTAATTTGTCCAATAAAATGAGGCCCATTATCAGAACTTAACTGAGCTGGTATAACGTACCGGGGAATGATTTCCCTCATCAAGACTTTAACCACAGTAGCAGCTTTATTATCGATAGTCGGATACGCCTCGACCCATCTGCTGAACACATCCACAATGACCAAAACATATTTGTAACATTGACACCTTTCCAACTCAATGTAATCCATTTGGAGCGTCTCAAAGGGACCACTGGGCAACGGGGTTTGCCCCTTCCCACAAGGGATACCTTTTCCGGTGTTATATTGCTGACAAATCAAACACCGATTACTGATACTTTGGGCCAACCCCTGCATTTTAGGGTGCCACCAAGTGTCCAGCAACAAATCACTAGTCCCTCGAGCCCCACAATGAGTTGCAAAGTGTACACATTCAATGACCCATAAAGCCAGTACATCAGACATACAAGTCTGATGTGCAGGCGTGGTCCATAAAGAGGAAACAGAATCATATGTACAACCTAACCGTTTCCACATTTGTTTATCACTCTCAGGAGCGTCCTCCTGTAACCTTATGACGTCTTGGATGGTTGGCATTGACTTGTCAGAAGCAGACATATTTATAGTAGATCGTTTAGTCTGACTTAACATCTTAGGCACCATCACTTGCTGAATTTGCGCGGCTGTTCGCGCTGCACGATCTGCTCGTTCATTACCAACGTCAACTGGGGTTGTACCATTCGTGTGGGCAGCGCATTTAATAACGGAAATCTGCGCTGGCATAAGGAGGGCCTGCAGTAGGTCATTAACTAAACCCCGGTTGGATATTTCTGTGCCTGCCGAGGTAAGGAATCCCCTATTCTTCCAGAGTTGTCCGAAGTCATGAACTACCCCGAAAGCATATCGGGAGTCAGTGTAGATATTTACACGGCGATCTCCCCCAAGTATACATGCATGGGTGAGGGCAAAAAAGTTTGGCTTGTTGTGCTGAGTAAGGGGTCTGGAAAGCTGCCGCTTCTAGAATCAGACCATCCTGATCTATGATGGCATAACCGGACAGTCTCCGGCCAGTGGGGCTTACTAATGCACTGCCATCAACATACATAATCATGTCAGGTTGTTCTAACGGAATATCACTCAGATCGTCCCTTATTGTTGTAGTTTCCTGAATCAAGGCTAAACAGTCGTGACCAGGCGCGTCCTCATGGACAGGGGGACCGCTAAGAAAACAGGCTGGATTGATAGTGGTACAGTATTTAAATGTCAGACGTGGATTGTTCAAAAGGTATATCTCATACCTATTCTGACGAGCTGCGGTAAGATGCTGAGTCTGCAGTTGCCCCAATAGTGCGATTACCGAGTGGGAGCTATACACCGTAATATCCTGTTGGAGAGTGATGTTGGCAGCAGCCTGCAAACTATTGTATATCGCTGCCAAGATCTGGGTGCAAACAGGGTGGCCCAACGCCACTGGGTCGAGTTTGGAAGAGTAATATGCTACGGGCCGGTGCTTGTCCCCATGTTGCTGGGTGAGTACCGCTGTTGAACATCCTTCCAGAACAGTACAGTATATCTGGAATGGTCGGTCGTATAGGGGCCTACCAAGGGCCGGTGCTTGTAGCAAGGCCTGCTTCAGGCAACGGAAGGCCTCGAGTGCCTCGGTGGTGAGAATAAAGTTTCCCTCTTTACTCGTGTAAGGCGTCAGCAGCTTTGTATAGCCAGCAATGTTTGGTATCCACTGCCGACAATAATTCACCATACCCAGCCAATGACGAACCTCCTTGGCTATTGTAGGGGCGGGGAATTGGCATATTGGTTCAATCCTACTGGGTTCGAGACTTCTTTCTGTGGCTGTAAGTAAAACTCCTAAGAACTTAACTTTTCTCTGAGCCACCAAGACCTTTGCTTGTGAAACAACATAACCCAACGAGGATAGGTGGTTCAATAATTGGATCACATCATCCCTATTACTGGGCTCGTCAGGACTTGCCACCAATATGTCATCTACATACTGCACCAGAGTGGAACCATGCTCCAATGTCAAGGCCTGGAGTTGGGTCTGCAGACATCTGGAGAAGAGTGTAGGTGAATTGACGAACCCCTGTGGCAGTCGGGTCCAGGTATACTGCTGTCCATTGTAAGTGAAGGCAAACAAATATTGACTTTCAGTCACAAGTGGGAGGGCAAAGAAGGCATGCTGAAGGTCAATTACGGCGAAGACCCGGGCTTGAGCTGGAATTTGAGCCAGTATGTGGGCAGGGTTAGGGACGAGAGCATGTAACGGCTGTGCGATGGCATTGATTGAACGTAAATCCTGTACTAATCGGTACTGGTCTGGTTTGGCTGGTTTAGGCACAGCAAGTATGGGGTGTTACATTCTGATTGGCAAGGGACCAAAATACCCTGTTTCAACGGTTCTTGAATTAATTTATCTATTGATGGAGCAGCTTGAGATTTCAGGGGGTATTGCCGAATGGAAGGTAGCTTTACATGATCCTTAATCATTACCATGATAGGTGTAACATTTGTCTTTCCCACTTGTGATGGGTATTCCGCCCAGACCTGTGGATTGACATATTCCAACACATCATGTCCCCTGTGATGCTGCAGTCGAGTGTTAATCGTTTCAGGGACCTCAAAATATTTTATGGTAGTGCCGTCCGGCATGACTTGAAGTGCGTAGTCTGTTGGATCTGAATGATCCACTGCCCTCCTGACCATTCGCCCCATATCCCTGGCATGGTACTGGTCATGGACCTGACGTGTAATATGAGGGCTTACCGAAGCTGACTGTGGCCATAAATGTGGTGATATTGTAACAAAATCGGCTGTACCTTCTTTTCCCGTGACTGTGGCTGTAACCTTGACTGGCCATTCGGTCTCAAGTAATGGCCGGTATTTGTCCTCCAACTCCCTGTTTCGTCCAGTTCTGTCATAGGCCAGGGTAACGTGATGCAGTGACTGTTCAACGTCTAACGTCCACCACTGGGGGGTGATAGAAATATAGCACTGTTGTCTCATCCTCCATGATGTAACCGTTACCCCCTCATCTCCTCATTCTAGCTGTAGCTGGAAGATACACAGTAAATCTCGGGCCAACAAGTTACAGTCCAATCCAGTAGTCACTACAAACTGATGCTCTGCAGACTTATTCTCGTAAGTGACTGTCACAGGTTCAGAAATAGGATACTCACACACCTGTCCTTGGAACCCTGACAATTGCTGCGTGTGGTCGGATAATGGTAATTTAAGTGCTGATTGCACAGAAGACATAGCTGCCCCGGTGTCGATTACAAATGAGTGATGTTGATCTCCTATCTGCAGAGAGATAATAGGTTCCCTGTCGGATTGGAGAGTCCTTATGGCTAAATTAGCTAGTCAATCCTGTGTTGGGAAAGGGTTTTCCTGGGAGAAGTCAGTGTATCTCATCTGTCCTCCCCTTGGTGGGTACCCTCTCCTTTGGGTCGGATAATCTCCTTCTACTGCCTGTCTTTTAAAGGGGCATTCCTGTTGCCAGTGATCTACACGGCCGCAATTAAAACATGCATTGCTCCCTCTATTTCTGCCCCGTCCTCTTCTTCCAGTAGACCAATGGCCCCTCAGAGGGGGCTGCGGTTGTAGAGCTGTTGATTCGTTCGGTGGGCCATAAAAATGGGGTGAGGGTCCCTTTGGGTGGGTTTGGTATCCTCCTCTTCGCTGATCCACCCACCCAAAGTCACTATATTGGGGCTCCTGCTGGTAAACTACCATTTCTGCCGCTTGTTGGGGTTGCAGATCATCCTTTTTCATTACATACTCAGTCTTAACCTTTATAACTGAGCCTCCTTCTTGGCCTACACCCTCCTTCCAGTAAAATCTGACTGCCCTTGCCATCTGGGAAGGGTCGTTCTCTGTCCAATTCATGTTATTACATTTCACAGCAGTAACCACAGAAGGTGGTAGGCAATGCATTAACATAGCACAGTATTGAGGGGAATTCTGACCATTTTGATACAGCAAATCGCCTGACTGCCCCCGGTAGATTTCATTAAAACGCTCCAGAAATTCCTCTGGCTCTTCAGCCTTCTTAGGTTTTAGGTCTAAGATAACAGAAAGATTTATGGGCCTTTGAAATGTGCTATTCAACGCATTCAAGATCTGTGTCCTTCTATCGTCGTCTAACGCATAGGCCTGCTGGAGTGCGGCATGACTAGCATAATTCAGGTGGTTAAGATAATTGCGGTACTCTGCTGTGGTTAAAATCTGCTGGACTAGGGCCCAGAGGTCCCTTGAATCAGCTTGATAAATTGAGATGGTAGTTCTCAAGGAATCCACGAAGGCAGCAGGAGATTTTTTTCTATCTGGGATTGTAGCCATAATAGCCATCATCTCACTGGGTGTCCATGGGAAGTAAACGTCTATCGTGGGGTTCGCTCCCGCAGTCACTGGGTCGGGGTTTCGCATCTTCCTAATCGGTAACTGTCTCCGAATGTCACCAGGGGGCACTCTAGCTATTTCCCCTGGTTGTTCCAAGACTTCAACGTCTCTCCCTGTCACTAGGGGGAGTTCTTTCTCTTCAAACGAAGTTATTTCAGCTTCCTTTGTTCCCGAATCTTGTGATTTCTCCTTAGTTTGGGGAGACTTAGATGATATGCTTAATTGTTTCTGGTGAGCGTCAAGCCCCTCTCTCGCTGTCCGAGATCTTGTCCTAGAGCTAACTGGGCTTGTGGGACAGAGTTCCTTTTGCTCTTCCGGTTATGAAGTTGGTAAATCAGGACCCACACTATCACCCAAAAGGGCTTGAGTTTCTGGCATATTTGAAATCTGGGGAGCAATGACTGGGTATATATTATTGTACTCTGGTGGTTCTGGAATGAGCGCAGACCATACTATGGGTGCAGACGGAACTTTTACTGACTTTTCCAAATTATTGAATTTTTCTTCTTCTGTCAATTCAAGGCCAGCCATTGAACTACGTAGCTCGTCTCTTGTGTAACCCGGGTCCTTCCTGTCTCTATTTGCTCTTTTTTTAAATGCACATTCCTTTTTCAAGATCTGTAATGTTTTTAGGTTACCCTGTTCACTAATTGGAATCCCCATTTTAAGGGCATTATCCTGCCAGATGGACAACATAATCTTATCTTTTTCCTCTTGACAATATTGCCTCCATAATCCAATTAATTATTTAGCTTTCATACCTTGATTTTTTCTCCAAATTTGTCCCTGGATTTTCTTAACCATTTCTAGGTCTTTGGTTCCCCCTAGTGGCCATTCATCTCCCATTTTAGTTCTTAACTGTGCTGACAATTTTCTAAAATCCTTCGCTTTGACCGGATACTTATCACATAATATTTGCAGTGGCATGCCTGGATCATTTGTGCTATTCAAGGAATTTCCCATAATCTCAACTAGTTCTCGGAACTGCGTTTTTTCGCCACTACAGTCCAAAGAGAAAATTTTAGCTTAATCAACTATATTTTTAACACACACACATATAGAGGTGAACCATTTTCAATTTCAAATGTTACATCGACCTCTCATAACGTAACCCAACCGAATTAACTCACAAATAAAGTTGAACAATTTATATTTTAAATGTCACATCAACAATACAGCCTACCCCAGCCGAATTAACTCACAAATGAAGTTGAACCATTTATATGTTAAATGTCACATCAACAATACAGCCTACCCCAGCCGAAATAACTCTATGAAATCCCATCAATTAAAATGCTAATCCCCAGACTGACCTGTGATTTCGTCGAGGCGGTCTTTCTGTGCCAACCTCGAGTGACCAGACTAATCAGACGATAAGAAGAGGGGAACAATCAATGCGCGGTCGTTTTCCAGTTCTACATTGAGGGCCCTTTGTTCCCCATCCTCCTGTTCATAATCAGTCTAATTCTGATTTCGCAGTTGGATCAGGATCGCCCTGAGAAATCCCGGTTTTCGGCACCAAATGTTGATTCCCAAATTTCTTTCTCCGTCAGTCTGGCCTCAATAAAAGTCGAGATGGATTTGCACGTAAAAAGAAGTTATTTTATTCAGCTTGCAAGCTACCTAGTCCACAGTGATACAGACAACATGTTGCTGTCTGCAGTCCCGGGAACTAAGTGAAGGTCCCAGACAAAGAGATCAGTACTCATACATTCAAATGGCATCAGGTTTCACATACTCGACGCCCATAGGTCATCCTATGTCCCTCCTGACTTGTTTGATCTATTCTGATTGGCTCACTTCCAATCCCTTTCTCCGGCCCCTATCAATGCAGCATCACTCTCATAGACACACCTCTTCCTGCTTTTTCCATGCGGTCTCAAATCCCTTTGTCTCTATCTGCCAGAATCAAAGTGGCTTATTTCTACATTACATTAACTAATATCTCTAAAGTAACTATTTTATATCACATTCGTCAACGGTCTTCTGGAAATAGCAGTCCCACCAATAATGGAGATGCCGGCACAGAACCAGGGATGGCAGGAGGGAGTGTCAGCAACCAAACAGAGAGTGCAGGTGTGGATAGAGGAGTCCAACCAACTGCAGGGGCAGGAGGCGGTGCTGACCATGCGTGGTGCCCAGGCCAACATCACACACGTGGCGTCCGCGGTGGAGGCCTTGGGTGCGATGGTATTGGCCATGGGCCAGGATGTCCAAGCCCTCGGGCACGCTGTGTGGGCGGTGGCCGAGGCACAGGAGAGGAATGCCACGTCACAGGCAGTCATGTAAACTGGCCACCTGCACATTTGCAGCCGTGCTCCAGAGCGTGTCCCAATCACAACGAGCTATGGCTGCGGGTGTCGAGCGGATTGTCCTGGCGCTGGCTGACTTGAACCAGACACATAGGGACGTGGCACAGTCCCTGAGTGATGTGGCATGGTCCTTGTGTGACGTGACATTGTCCCTGAGTGATGTGGCACGGTCCCTGAGTGAGGTGTGTCATGTGAGAGTACCTTTAAGAAATGAGTGTTTATAAATGGGTGTGTATATGAATGTCTGTAGTGAGAGTACCTTTAAGAAATGGGTGTTTATTCCTGCAGTGATGTCAGAGATTGGGTGGAGCTGGGCTGTCTGTCAGCTTTTTACATTTGTTTTAGGCTGTTTCCTGCAGGTTGTGTTTTCGTTTTGTTTTCAGAGCTGGATAGCTGCAGTCACAGTCAGAAGGTATATTAGCGTCTCTCTGTAATCTAAAGACTGTAAATTGATCCTGGTGATTTAAAACTAATAACAGTAGTGACTTTAACCTGATGTGCTTCTGATAAAAGGTGTTTTAGGCCTTATGGATGTTAAAAGGAAAGCTTAAAGGATTATTAGTGTTGTATTCTTTGGGGGTTGTATATGAATTGATGGTTGCTAAGATATTCATTGTATGTTTTAAAAATGTTACGTTGAGTTCATAGAATAAACATTGCTTTGCATTAAAAAATACTTTTCCATTTCTGCTGTACCACACCGGTAGAGTGGGCTGTGTGCTCCCAATACCACAGTCTATTAAAAGTTGTGGGTCAGGTGAACTCCATGATACACTTTGGGGTTCTCTAAACCCTGGCCCATAATAAATTGGTGGCTCGAGGGAATAAAAGTCTATCTATTGGATTGGCTTAGTGAACTTAAAGACAGTGAGGGGTGAGCATATTGTGGTTGCTTATCAGGTGTGGTATGCTAGTTTAAGTGTACAATGGCTCTTTCAGAGGCTCTGACATTTTTGGGGTGGAGACAGTCACACGCAGTACCTTACGGACAGAGACTAAAAGCAGACTGTTAGATTTGGCAAAAATATTGCAGTTAACATCAGCTGACAAAATGAGAAAAGATGAGGTCATTATGGGGAGGCTAAGCATTTAAGGTTGCCTCAGATGCAGTTTGACTCATTGGAAATGGCAACATGTCAGTTACAAATCAAACAACCTGAACATGAGAAAGAAAGAACATGAGAAACAGGGGCTGTTTAGCACAGGGCTAAATCGCTGGCTTTGAAAGCAGACCAAGGCAGGCCAGCAGCACGGTTCGATTCCCGTAACATCCTCCCCAAACAGGCGCCGGAATGTGGCGACTAGGGGCTTTTCACAGTATCTTCATTTGAAGCCTACTTGTGACAATAAGCGATTTTCATTTCATTAAAGCAGCTTCAATACGAAAGAGAGAGAGAGGAAAAAGAAAGAGAATGAGAGAGAGAGGAAAAAGAGAGAGAAGAAAGGAAAACAGAAAGAATAGCCCTAGCAGAACAAAAAGAAAGAGAAAGGGAGATACAGATCAGGGAAAAAGATAAAGAGAGAGAGTTTCAACTTCAGAAAATGGCCATGAAACATGACAGTCAGTTAAAATTGGCAGACGTAAAGGAAAACGTACAGTTAGATGATAGTGATGAGGGTAGTGAGAAAGAGCGTCATAGTCGAAGGCTTGGTGGGAATCTATTTAAATATGTCCAAGCATTGCCAAGGTTTGATGAGAAGGAGGTAGAAGTCGTTTTTCAGTTCATTTGAGAAGGTGGCTAAACAAATAAAATGGCCACAGGACATGTGGGTATTACTGATTCAAACAAAGCTGGTAGGTAGGGCTAGTGAAGTGTTTGCATCACTACCGGAGGGGGCATCTGAGACGTATGAGGAGGTGAAAAAATCCATCTTAGGTGCATATGAACTAGTGCCTAAAGCCTAAAGACAAAGGTTTAGAAATTTAAGGAAAGAATTTGGTCAAACATACATGGAGTTTGAAAGGATCAAGCAGAGTAATTTTGATAGGTGGATAAGGGCTTTGAAAATAGACAAAACGTATGAAGCTCTCAGAGAAATGATACTTTTGGAGGAGTTTAAAAATTCAATTCCTGATGTAGTGAGAACTCATGTGGAAGAGCAGAGGGTTAAAACTGCAAGATTAGCAGTAGAAATGGCAGATGACTATGAATTAGTTCATAAATCAAAGCTTGGTTTCCGACATCAGTTTCAGTCTGTGAGGGATAGAAACTGGGGACATGAGAAATACTCAAGGCGTAAAGGTAAAGGTGATCTGATGGGAGATAATAAGGAGAGTGTACCTCAGATTAAAAAATAAATCCAGGAGGGTAGAAAAACAATGAAAAGTTTCAAATGTTTTCACTGTAATAAACTAGGCCATGTAAAGTCACACTGTTGGTGGTTGAAGAAACGCACTGGGAAAGCTGATATGGTAAAACAGGATAAGACAGTGAGGTTTGTGAAAGTGGGAAAGGAAAGCCCAAGGGAAGTGAAGGAGGTGCAAAAGATTTAACAGCCTGATCAAGAGGTGATTGATAAGGAGGTGCCAGATCTCTTTAAAGAATTTACTTGTGTGCGTAAAGTTTACTCATGTGTATCAGGAGGATCAGGTAAAGAAGTCATAATTTAAGAGATACGGGAGCTAGTCAATCTTTCATGGTAAGAGATGAGGAGTTATGCAGTCTGGGAAGAATGTTGCCAGAAAAGGTGGTAATATGTGGAATTCAGGGTGAGAGGAGTAGTGTTCCATCATACATCCCCTGTTCAGCAGGGGATTGGGAATCTGAATTGTAGCTCCAGTGTACAGGAGGTTGAGAGTAGTGAGGTCATGAGTAAGGTTTCAAAGTTGCAGGAGTGTACCAGCAGGCAGGAAGGTGGTTTAAAGTGTGTCTTCTTCAATGCCAGGAGCATCCGGAATAAGGTGGGTGAACTTGCGGCATGGGTTGGTACCTGGGACTTCGATGTTGTGGCCATTTTGGAGACGTGGATAGAGCAGGGACAGGAATAGTTGTTGCAGATGCCGGGGTTTAGATATTTCAGTAAGCTCAGGGAAGGTGGTAAAAGAGGGGGAGGGGTGGCATTGTTAGTCAAGGACAATATTACGGTGGCAGAAAGGACGTTTGATGAGGACTCGTCTACTGAGGTAGTACGGGCTGAGGTTAGAAACAGGAAAGGAGAGGTCACCCTGTTAGGGGTTTTCTGTAGGCCTCCGAAAAGTTCCAGAGATGTAGAGGAAAAGATTGCAAAGATGATTCTGAATAGGAGCGAAAGCAACAGGGTAGTTGTTATGGGGGACTTTAGCTTTCCAAATATTGACTGGAAACGCTATAGTTCGAGTACTTTAGATGGGTCCATTTTTGTCCAATGTGTGCAGGAGGGTTTCCTGACACAGTATGTAGATAGGCCAACGAGACGCGAGGCCATTTTAAATTTGGTACTGGGTAATGAACCAGGACAGGTGTTAGATTTGGAGGTAGGTGAGCACTTTGGTGATAGTGACCAAAAATCGATTACATTTACTTGAGTGATGGAAAGGGATAGGTATATACCACAGGGCAAGAGTTATATCTGGGGGAAAGGCAATTATGATGCGATGAGGCAAGACTTAGGATGCATCGGATGGAGAGGATAACTGCAGGGGATGGGCACAATGGGAATGTGGAGCTTGTTCAAGGAACAGCAACTGCGTGTCCTTGATAAGTATGTACCTGTCAGGCAGGGAGGAAGTGGTCGAGCAAGGGAACCGAGGTTTACTAAAGCAGTTGAAACACTTGTCAAGAGGAAGAAGGAGGCTGATGTAAAGATGAGGCATGAAGGTTCAGTTAGGGCGCTCGAGAGTTACAAGTTAGCTAGGAAGGACCTAAAGAGAGAGCAAAGAAGAACCAGGAGGGGACATGAGAAGTCTTTGGCAGGTAGGATGAAGGATAACCCTAAAGCGTTCTATAGATGTCAGGAATAAAAGAATGACTAGGGTAAGAGGAGGGCCAGTCAAGGACAGTAGTGGGAACTCGTGCGTGGATCCGAGGAGATAGGAGAGGTGCTAAATGAATATTTTTCATCAGTATTCACACAGGAAAAAGACAATGTTGTCGAGGAGAATACTGAGATTCAGGCTACTAGACTAGAAGGGCGTGAGGTTCATAATGAGGAGGTGTTAGCAATTATGGAAAGTGTGAAAATAGATAAGTCCCCTGGGCCGGATGGGATTTATCCTTGGATTCTTTGAGAAGCTAGGGAGGAGTTTGCTGAGCCTTTGGCTTTGATCTTTGAGGCATCTTTGTCTCCAGGAATAGTGCCAGAAGACTGGAGGATAGCAAATGTTGTCCCCTTGTTCAAGAAGGGGAGTAGAGACAACCCCGGTAACTATAGACCAGTGAGCCTTATTTCTGTTGTGGGCAAAGTCTTGGAAAGGTTTATAAGAGATAGGATGTATAATCATCTGGAAAGGAATAATTTGATTAGAGATAGTCAACATGGTTTTGTGAGGGATAGGTCGTGCCTCACCAACTTTATTGAGTTCTTTGAGGAGGTGACCAAACAGGTGAATGAGGGTAAAGCAGTTGATGTGGTGTATACGGATTTCAGCAAAGTGTTTGATAAGGTTCCCCATGGTAGGCTACTGCAGAAAATACGGAGGTATGGGATTCAGGGTGATGTGGCAGTTTGGATCAGAAATTGGCTAGCTGGAAGAAGACAAAGGGTGGTGGTTGATGGGAAATGTTCAGACTGGAGTCCAGTTACTAGTGGTGTACCACAAGGATCTTATAATGGAAGGCTGAGGGACTTGAGGCTGTATTTGTTCGAGACAAGAAGTTTAAGAGGTGACTTAATTGAGGCATACAAGATGATCAGAGGATTAGATAGGGTGGACAGTGAGAGCCATTTTCCTCGGATGGTGATGTCTAGCACGAGGGGACATAGCTTTAAATTGAGGAGAGATAGATATAGGACAGATGTCAGAGGTAGGTTCTTTACTCAGAGAGTAGTAAGGGCGTGGAATGCCCTGCCTGCAACAGTAGTGGATTCGCCAACACTAAGGGCATTCAAATGGTCATTGGATAGACATATGGACGATAAGGGAATCGTGTAGATGGGCTTTAGAGTGGTTTCACAGGTCGGCGCAACATCGAGGGCCGAAGGGTCTGTACTGCTGTAATGTTCTATGTTCTATATAAGGTAAGGTTGGAAAGTCCAGTGAAGAGTGGTGAAGTGGTACTAGGAGTAAAAGAGAAATTACCTTGTCCAGGAATACAGTTTATCTTGGGTATTGATATAGCTGGGTCGCAGGTGGGAGTGCTGCCTACTCTGGTGGATAAGCCAGTGGAAAATCAGACAACTGAAGTGTTGAAGGACGAGTATCCTGGGATTTTACCGGATTGTGTAGTAACAAGGTTGTAATGTCACAGGTTAAGACAAGAGGATAAATCAAAGAGGAAGATGAAGTTGAAGTGCAATTATCAGAAACGATCTTTGATCAGATGGTTGAAAAAGAACAGGAGCAGGTGGAGGATGAGGCAGATATTTTTAGTTCAGGAAAATTGGCGGAATTACAACAGAACGATGCAGAAATAAAACGGATGTATCAGAAAGCATATACGGAAGAGGAATGTGAGTGGATACCAGAGTGTTATTACAGTAAAAGTGATGTCTTGATGAGAAAATGGTGACCTTTACATATGCAGGCGGATGAAAAGTGGGCGGAAGTTCATCAACTTGTATTGCTGGTAGGGTATAGAAAGGAGGTGTTGCGAGTTGCACATGAGTTACCAGTGGGAGGTCATTTGGGAATAAGGAGAACACAAGCTAAAATCCAGTAACATTTTTTTTGACCTGGACTACATAAAAATGTAGTTACATTTTGTCAATCATGTCACACATGTCAAGTGATATGGAAACCTCAAGCAGTGATAAAACCAGCACCCTTAATACCCATATCCGCATTTGAGGAACCTTTTATAAGGGTCCTAATTAATTGCGTAGGACCGCTTCCTAAAACAAAAAGTGGGAATCAATATCTTTTGACTATAATGGATGTGTCTATTAGGTTTATAGAGGCCATTCTAGTACGTAATATTACAGCTAAAAAGATTGTGAAGGAGTTACTTAAATTCTTTACTCGATATGGACTACCCACAGAAATACAATCGGATCAAGGATCAAATTTTACCTCAAGGTTATTCAAAGAAGTTAACACGTACCATCCAGAATCGCATGGAGCATTAGAAAGGTGGCATTAAAGACAAATGTGCGGGCTTATTGTCAAGATTATCCAGAGGATTGGGATAAAGGATTTCCATTCATACTGTTTGCAATTAGGGATGCACCTAATGAATCAACCAAATTTAGTCCTTTTGAACTAATTTTTGGTCATGAGATAAGAGGACCACTTAAATTGATTAAGGAAAAATTGGTGAGTGAGAAATCGGAAATTACATTATTGGATTACGTGTCAAATTTCAGGGAATGATTAAATAGAGCAGGTGAATTGGCTAGACATTTGAAAGTTGCACAAAATGTGATGAAACAGGTAGCGGACAAGAAATCCAAAGCTCATAGTTTTGCCAGTGGAGATAAAGTTTTAGTATTGTTACCAATGGTAGTGGACCCTTTAAAAGCTAGGTTTTGTGGACCTTAGCAGATTGAAAGGAAATTAAGTGAGGTGAATTATGTGGTAAAAACGCTGTATAGAAGGAAAACTCACCGAATGTGTCATGTGAATATGCTTAAAAGGTACTTTGAAAGGGAAGGAGAGAAAAAGGAGGAAGTTTTAACGATTCTAACTCAAAGTGATGAACCAAATCTAGATGACTGTGAATTGGACATACCTCAAATTAAATTGGAAAACGAGGATGTTCTTAAAAATTGGGATAAATTGTTGAGTTACCTTCCAGAGGAAAAACAAACTAACCTGAAAGAGTTATTGATATCACGTGGGCACGTTTGTAGAGATAAATTGGGAAGTACTAAAATGGCTATACATGATTTAGATGTGGGAAATGCTGTTCCAATCAAACAACATCCATACAGACTTAACCCTTTAAAATTGGCACAGGTTAACAAAGAGATTGAGAGTATGCTTAAAAATGGCATAATTGAAGTGGGTTGCAGCCAATGGAGCTCACCCATGGTGATGGCACTTAAACCAGACAGTACCCAAAGGTTGTGTGTGGACTATAGGTTAATGCATTTACAAGAACGGACTCTTATCCTATCCCACGTTTGGAGGATTGCATTGAGAAAGTGGAACAATCAATTTTTATTTCCAAACTTAATCTTTTATTGTCACAAGTATGAAGTTACTGTGAAAAGCCCCTAGTCGCCACATTCCGGTGCCTTTTCGGGTAAGCTGGTACGGGAATTGAACCCGCACCTTTATCCAAAAGGGCGAAGGAGATTTCAGCTTTTGTGACTCCAGATGGTATATACCCATTCAAAGTTATGCCATTTGGCATGAAAAATGCCCCAGCCACATTTCAACGGTTAACTAACAAAGTTGTTTCAGGGTTACCCAATTGTGCGGTATACGCGACGATATGGTAATTCTCAGTCAGACATGCACAGAACATTTGACATATCTGATGGAATTATTCGATCAACTTCAGGAGGCGGGTTTGGTGATAAACCTCGCCTAATGTGAATTTGGAAAAACCCAAGTCACTTTCCTTGAGGAGTTTCCACCACCCTCAAGACGAAGGGAAATAATGCGATTTCTTGGCATGAGTAGACTTGTTCGAACCTTGGTGAAAAATGTTTATAGCGTGGTTGCTCCACTGAAGGACTTGCTCAAGAAACGTCAAAAATGTCAATGGACAGCGGACTTTCAACAGGCATTTGACTGCCTGAAAGCTGTGATAAGCAACACTCCTGTGTTGGAGAATTGCAGGGGACTCTGTGATCAGATTGAACTAAAGTATCTGAGTTTAAAGAGAAATGCCGAGGCATAGAGAAATGGACAGATCGTGCAGAGACCTTCTTGTTCAAAGAGACTGTCAATCAGGAAGGATTTCAGTTGGAGGAAGAAGAACAAAAAGGACTATATTATTATACCTGTTTGCGTGTGTTGTTTTTTTTTTAAAAACAAAAAAGTATATTTACTGTGTGCATTTGTTAAAGGATAGTGAAGAGGTGAAAAATGAAACCATCTTGAAGTTGATGGTTTTTTTTTCTTGGGGGGAGGTCATGTAAGAGTACCATTAAGAAATCGGAGTTTATAAAAATATCTGTCGTGAATGTCACTTTAAGAAATGTTTGTTTGCTCAAGTGGCTGCAGTGATGTCAGAGTGTGGGTGGAGATGAGCTCTGGCTTTGCTTTTTAGTTTCGCTTTGAGGAAAAGCTTGGGTGTGTCTGTGTTTTTTAGTTTCATTTTAGTGTTGGATTTGCAGCCAGCCAAAGAAGGTGTAATTTTGACCTCTCTGCCATCTAAAGACTATCTCTAGATCATTTGGTGAATTCAGAGTGATAACTGCTCTCAGTAGAGATTTTAAACCTGATGTGCTTCTGTAAAAAGGATTTTTTGTCTTATGGATGTTAAAAGGAAAGTTTAAGGATTACTTAGAGTGTTGTATTCTTTGGGGGGTGTATTTGAATTGATGGTTGCTAAGATGTTCACTGTATGTTTTAAAAAGGTGAACTGAGTTCATAGAATAAACATTGTTTTATTTTAAATCTACTTTTAGATTTCTTCTGCACCACACCTGTAGAGTGGGCCGTGTGCTCCCCATACCACAATCTAGTAAAAGTCATGGGTCAGGTGATATCCATGATATACTTTGGAGTTCTCTAAACCCTGGCCCATAACAATAATTTGCTATGATGATGGTAATGACATTTTGAACAATATAATTTCTAAAATATTTATTTGTGCTTTAATAATAATAATCTTTTATTGTCACAGGTATGAAGTTACTGTGGAAAGCCCCTAGTCGCCACATTCCGGTGCCTGTTCGGGTAAACTAGTACAGGAATTGAACCCGCACTGCTGGCCTTATTCTGCATCACAACCAGCTGTCTAGCCCACTGAGCTAAACCAGCCCTTCTAAGAAGTAATTCAGAATCTGAAAGCTGCTCTCTGTTAATAACTCGGAATTATATCACCATTTCTTCACTGTCGCAGTGTCAAAATCCTGGAAATCCCTCCCTAACAGCAGGGAGCACTTGTTCCACATGGACTGTGGCGGTTTAAGAAGTGAGCTCACCACCACCTTCTTAAGGGCAACTAGGGGTGAGCAATAAATGCTGACCTAGCCAACGACACCCACATTCTGTAAAGTAATTTTAAAAAGGCTATTGAGACATCATTTAGCTGTGTTATATACCATTACAAGACCCCAATGAGCAGTGTGTGAGATAAATAGAAAATCGTATTTACTACTCATGTTTTAAGTCAGATCCCACCCTTGAGTGTCCTGCCTGCTTATTGGTCATGTCCTGTTCTCTGTGTCCATTAGCTGCTTGTCTGTATATCATTATGTGTGTGTGTGTGCTTGCATATCATTACAGCTTGAAGCACTTTTAACTTCATTGTTTTGACATGCGAGAACACTTCCTGCTCAATGGGTGTCACTCTCCTTTCTGGAGTCACCATTTCTTCATATCAAAGCATTTTGTTGCTATCGAGTCAGATTAACACTGCGACAGGGCAAGGGAAAACTAGTTCTGCACATCTGACTGGAGAAAAACAGCAGTGAACTGGAGTGAAATAGGGAAGGAAAGACTTGTGGATGGAGACAATAAGAAACATCGGCAAAGACAGAGAAAACATGGGAAGGAATTGAAAGGATTGAGGGTGCGAAGAAAATAAAGTAATTGAGGTGAGCATGTTACAAGTAAAAGTGAGAGAATTAAGAGGCTTTGAATGTGGGTGAGAGGGATCACGTAACTTCTACCATTCACAGGCTTGAGAAAATAATTGTGCATGAACCCATTAATCGCCGAAGTTGACATCAATGCCCTAATTTTGATTGATGCATTTGATTCACTTTACCTGTAGCAACTGGCTTCTGCGGGAGTTTGTTTGCACGACATCAACTTGGTTCAATGTTTTTCTTCTTCCTAAATACAGATCACACATGCCCAGACTTTTATTTTTTTATTCTCTATTTCTAAATCTTTACTTTGTTGCGCAATCCATCCTTCACAATCGCCATTCAGGCAGAACAATTGTTGTTCAAACATGGGTTTGTCTATTTCGAAGAGTTATCAGTTTCTGTACTGAGAACTGAGCACCACCAGAATTATTTTCCAAACAGATAGTTTGCTTCTCTGCACAGGCTGAGTCATTTTATAATTACCTCCATACAGATCCAGAGCTCAATGTTGCCAATAATGAGGTACTTTGTGATAAAGCAGCACCTTTTGATTTGAGTGGTGGCCTCTGTGCAATGGGAGGGCTTAACAGCGAAGACGTCACACACACTTTAAACTGGAGATGGGGTGCAGTGAGACTGAGTGCTTCAATCCCGCAATTTGTGACGGGAACGAATTTGGTGCAGAAAGGGAAGAGGCGCTGCCTGGCCTTTTACAGAAAAGGAATCATCTGAGTGGGAGGCGTAGATATTGCAATGGGAGTGTTGAAGCCCAGAGTCATTCATAACACATTCAGGTATGCAATTCGCCAACACCTTCTCTTAGGGGTGGACAATAAATGTTGGGCTAGGCAACCACACCTATACCCCGTGAATTAATTAAAAAGCTAGACAGGTGCAATCGATGGTTTACTGAGTCTCGAGACAAACCCACCCTCCACCTTTCCCATCCCCATAAAATTGGAAAGTAACATCGCAATCTCATATTTTTGGTGTGAATGCCTCCTTTCCATTTTCCCTTGTCTTCTGAAGCTTTTGGCTGTCAGTCTTTATTGAGTGATGTATTTTACAAGGACCCTGTCCTGATGAGTCTTGAATGGGTGCACTATACTGGAATGGTTGATCCAAATATGAGAATGAAGAAGTTTCGTTCAGCAGAAGCCAAGCCTCACAATGTTCACATTGTTGATCTGGCCAGCATTGCACACGGATAGGAATATTCCATTTCTGAGCACACTAATTAAGAGCAGGAGTAAATCACTCCCCCTTCGAGCTTTGACTCATCTGATTTCAACCTCAACTCTACATTCCCGTATACCGCTGATGAAATGTTCGCCGCCTTGCTTATCAAGAATCTATCTACCTTTGCCTTAAAAATCTTAAATTAATATTCGTTCCGGGGCTGTGATGTGCATGTCACTGGCTGGGCCAGCATATGATGCCAATTCCTAATTGCAGTGGGTTGCTAGGCCATTTCAGAAGAGAGTTAAGAGTCAACCATATTGCTGTGGATCTAGAACATAGAACATTACAGCGCAGTACAGGCCCTTCGGCCCTCGATGTTGCGCCGACCTGTGAAACCACACTAAAGCCCATCTACACGATTCCCTTATCGTCCATATGTCTATCCAATGACCATTTGAATGCCCTTAGTGTTGATGAGTACACTACTGTTGCAGGCAGGGCATTCCACGCCCTTACTACACTCTGAATAAAGAACGTACCTCTGACAACTGTCCTATATCTATCTCCCCTCAATTTAAAGCTATGTCCCCTCGTGCTAGACATCACCATCCGAGGAAAAAGGCTCTCACTGTCCACCCTATCCAATCCTCTGATCATCTTGTATGCCTCAATTAAGTCACCTCTTAACCTTCTTTTCTCTAACGAAAATAGCCTCAAGTCCCTCAGCCTTCCCTCATCAGATCTTCCCTCCATACCAGGCAAGATTCTGGTAAATCTCCTCTGCACCTTTTCCAATGCTTCCACATCCTTCCTATAATGCGGCGACCAGAATTGCACGCAATACTCTAAATGCGGCCGCACCAGTTTTGTACAGCTGCAACATGATCTCATGGCTCCGAAACTCAATCCCTCGACCAATAAAAGCTAACACACCGTAAACCTTCTTAACAACCCTCTCAACCTGGGTGGCAACTTTCAGGGATCTATGTACATGGACACCGAGATCTCTCTGCTCATCCACACTGCCAAGAGTCTTACCATTAGCCCAGTACTCTGTCTTCCTGTTATTCCTTCCAAAATGAATCACCTCGCACTTTTCTGCATTAAACTCCATTTGCCACCTCTCAGCCCAGCGCTGCAGCTTATCTATGTCCCTCTGTAACTTGTAACATCCTTCCGCACTGTCCACAACTCCATCGACTTTAGTGTCATCTGCAAATTTACTCACCCATCCTTCTACGCCCTCCTCCAGGTCATTTACAAAAATGACAAACAACAGTGGTCCCAAAACAGATCCTTGTGGTACACCACTAGTAACTGGACTCCAGTCTGAACATTTCCCATCACCCACCACCCTTTGTCTTCTTCCAGCTAGCCAATTTCTGATCCAAACTGCTAAATCACCCTGAATCCCATACCTCCATATTTTCTGCAGTAGCCTACCATGGGGAACCTTATCAAACACTTTGCTGAAATCCATATACACCACATCAACTGCTTTACCCTCATCCACCTGTTTGGTCACTTTCTCAAAGAACTCAATAAGGTTTGTGAGGCACGACCTACCCTTCACAAAACCGTGTTGACTATCTCTAATCCAATTATTCCTTTCCAGATGATTTGCCCACAACAGAAGTAAGGCTCACTGGTCTATAGTTACCGGGG
The DNA here is from genome assembly GCF_047496885.1 of Scyliorhinus torazame. Lineage (NCBI taxonomy): Eukaryota > Metazoa > Chordata > Chondrichthyes > Carcharhiniformes > Scyliorhinidae > Scyliorhinus > Scyliorhinus torazame. The sequence continues at coordinate 107,872,555 of NC_092727.1, forward strand.
TTGTCTCTACTCCCCTTCTTGAACACGGGGACAACATTTGCAATCCTCCAGTCTTCTGGCACTACTCCTGTAGACAAAGATGCCTTAAAAATCAAAGCCAAAGGCTCAGCAATCTCCTCCCTAGCTTCCCAGAGAATCTAGGATAAATCCCATCCGGCCCAGGGGACTTATCTATTTTCACACTTTCCAGAATTGCTAACACCTCTGTCATGATATTCAGGTGAACATCACAGCACATACATACATACAGAATGATGGACAAATCAACGGACCAATCAACACACACAACACGACAGCCAATCACAGACAAGAGCATACACAGTACATAACAGGGAACGCAACACTTCCTGGGCACTTGAGCAGGAGACGGCTCAGAGCACAGACCTCATTGCCAGCTACTCAGACATTCACCGTGTGCTGAGTACCAGAGTTTACTATGTTAATAGTTGATTGAAATAAAACTGCCTTGTACCATTCGCAACTGTGTTGGTTCATCTGTGTATCAAAGTGCCCTACACTTCAACCTCCTCCTTATGAACCTCAAGCCCTTCTAGTCTAGTAGCCTGAATCTCAGTATTCTCCTTGACAACATTGTCTTTTTCCTGTGTGAATACTGATGAAAAATATTCATTTCGCACCTCTCCAATCTCCACGGACTCCACGCACAACTTCCCACTACTGTCCTAAACTGGCCCTACTCTTACCCTAGTCATTCATTTGTTCCTGATATATCTATAGAAAGCTTTAGGGTTATCCTTGATCCTACCTGCCAAATATTTCTCATGTCTCCTCCTGGCTCTTCTTAGCTCTCTCTTTAGGTCCTTCCTAGCTAACTTGTAACTCTCAAGCGCCCTAACTGAACCTTCATGTCTCATCTTTACATAAGCCTCCTTCTTCCTCTTGACAAGTGTTTTGACTGCTTTGGTAAACCACGGTTCCCTTGCTCGACCACTCCCTCCCTGCCTGACAGGTACATAGTTATCAAGTACATGCAGTAGCTGTTCCTTGAACAAGCTCCACATTTCCATTGTGCCCATCCCCTGCAGTTTTCCTCTCCATCCGATGCATCCTAAGTCTTGCCTCATCGCATCATAATTGCCTTTCCCCCAAATATAACTCTTGCCCTGCGGTATATACCTATACCTTTCCATCACTAAAGGAAACGTAATTGAATTGTGGTCACTGTCACCAAAGTGCTCACCTACCTCCAAATCTAACACCTGTCCTGGTTCATTACCCAGTACCAAATCCAAAATGGCCTCGCGTCTCGTTTGCCTATCTACATACTGTGTCAGGAAACCCTCCTGCACACATTGGACAAAAATGGACCCATCTAAATTACTCGAACTATAGCGTTTCCAGTCAATATTTGGAAAGTTAAAGTCCCCCATAATAACTACCCTGTTGCTTTCGCTCCTATCCAGAATCATCTTTGCAATCCTTTCCTCTGCATCTCTGGAACTTTTCGGAGGCCGATAGAAAACCCCTAACAAGGTGACCTCTCCTTTTCTGTTTCTAACCTCAGCCCATACTACCTCAGTAGACGAGTCCTCATCAAACGTCCTTTCTAGCACCGTAATACTGTCCTTGACTAACAATGCCATCCCTCCCCCTCTTTTACCACCTTCACTGAGCTTGCTGTAATATCCAAACCCCGGCACCTGCAACACCCATTCCTGTCCCTGCTCTATCCATGTCTCCGAAATGGCCACAACATCGATGTCCCAGGTACCAACCCATGCCGCAAGTTCACCCACCTTATTCCGGATGCTCCTGGCATTCAAGAAGACACACTTTAAACCAACTTCCTGCCTGCCAGTATACTCCTGCAACTTTGAAACATTACTCATGACCTCACTACTCTCAACCTCCTGTATACTAGAGCTACAATTCAGGTTCGCAAGCCCTTGCTGAACTAGTTTGAACCCTCCCGAAGAGCATTAGCAAATTTTCCGCCCAGGATATTGGTAACCCTCTGGTCCAGGTGTAGACCATCCCGTTTGTCGAGGTCCCACCGATCCCAGAATTAGCCCCAATTATCCAAAAATCTGAAACCATCCCTCCTGCACCATCCCTGTAGCCACGTGTTCAACTCCTCTCTCTCCCTATTTCTTTTCTCGTCTCGCTAGCACGTGGCACGGGTAACAACCCAGAGATAATAACTCTGTTTGTCATAGATTTAAGATTCCACCCTAGCTCCCTGAATTCCTGCCTTACATCCCTATCCATTTTCCTACCTATGTCGTTGGTACCTATGTGGACCACGACTTGGGGCTGCTCCCCCTCTCCCTTAAGGATCCCGAAAACACGATCCGAGACATCACGCACCCTGGCACCTGGGAGGCAACACATCAACCGCGAGTCTCTCTCTATGCCCCTAACTATGGAGTCTCCGATGACGAATGCTCTACTCCTCTCCCCCCTTCCCTTCTGAGCAACAGGGACCCACTCTGTGTCAGAGACCTGTACCCCATGGCTTACCCCTGGTAAGTCATCCCCCCCAACAGTATCCAAAGCGGTATACTTGTTACTAAGGGGAACGACCACAGTGGATCCCTGTACTGACTGCTTCCTCCCAGTCCCTCTCACCGTCACCCATCTATCTTTAGTCTTCGGAGTAACTACATCCCTGAAGCTTCTATCTATTCCCACCTCTGCCTACCGAATGATCCGAAGGTCATCCAGCTCCAACCCCAGTTCCCTAACGCGGTTTCGGAGGAGCTGGAGATGGGTGCACTTCCCACAGATGCAATCAACAGGGACACTGACGGCGTCTCTCACCTCAAACATTCTGCATTCTGGATTCACAAGTTGGCCAGACCAGGTAAGGGTGGCAAATTTTCGTCCCTGAAGGACATGGTCATCATTCTGCTTTTAATTTCAGATTTAAAAAAATTCAAATTGCAACATCTGCCGTAGTGGGATTTGAACTTCAGTTCCGAGAGTATTACACCGGGTCTCTGGATTGATAATGCAGCGACGACACCACTGCACCACTGACTTCACTATCTAGAAAGAAAGAAAGTTCCAATGACTTCAAACCCTTTGAGAGAAAACTTTCTCTTCAACTCTGCAGTAAATGGGCAACGTCTTGGTGCCGTTCCATTTCAGATCCTCCGGTTTCTCGCTGGCATGGTATTGAGGTTTGCGCCCGTATTAACGGGTTGGAGATGGTACTCTCCATGCCTCCATAATTCTCCGGCCCTCTGGACCAAGATTCACGCAGGTGTGGATTGGTGCAAAGCATTTGCCAGCATGGCCCTTACACAGTGGACTTCATGGTCGGGCAAGCAGGTAAGTATTTAAGGTAGAGGCCCACAAAGTCCATTAGAAGGCCCATCCCCCCCAGAACGCAAATGCTCCCCACCTCACACCACCCCCCCTACAAGTAGGGGCACCCTCCACCCCATCACAGGATTTGCTGGGTTGCCCCTCCCCAAGCGCATGCATGAGGGTGATCCAACTCCCCCCACCCAACCACCCACCTGAGACTACCATCAGAGACTCCCATCGGCGACCTCCACCAGAGACCCCCACCAGGGATCCTTAAGAGGCCCCCATCAAACCCCCCCATCAGAGATCCCATTAGTGAACCCCCCTCAAAGCCCCCCCAACAAGGACATCCCATAGCAGAAATACCCCCATAGCAGGAACCCCCCATATTAGAGAGGTTCTCATAGCAGAGAAGCCCCCCCCATAACAGAAAACCTCTTCCCCTCTCACCAGTCACCCCTGCCTAGAAGCTAAACAGCAGTCCAGTGAAAAGATCACTGCTTTTTCACTCACCTGTGCCTTACACCTGCTGCCTCAGATGCTTAGAAAGCAGCAGCAGGAATTTAACAGAAAGTGAAAAGCACATTGCAAAGCTTTAAAACCTCTCAGATCCTTTGATCTGCAAGGCTTTTATTCACTTCAAAGAGAAATAGCCTTTACTAGCCTGTAAGTGATAGCTTCCCGACAGCCAGATATCTGGTTTGATTATTTTCCTTTTCCTTCACATTTGAATGGATCTCAAGTAGCCTGCTGTGAAACTAACTGCATTGTTTATAAACATCTAGCTATGGCTGACAACTAATGACCACATCAAATGCACTGAACTCCACAGATGCTCTCACACCTGCTGAGATTGTCCAGCACTTTCTGTTTTTGTTCCAGATTCCAGCATCTGGAGTAATTTGCTCTTCCCTTTCCCTGACTCACGAGCTGACAGTCATACCACCCTATCCCTGACCATTGACCAACTCTAAGGGGGGTGACTGCACCCTGACAGAAAGTGGAACAGTGGTTTATATGATTTCCCCTTCCTACATCTCCTTCTTCTATTTCCCAGAAAGGTTTCAAGATCCCAGGAACTAGTAGTTGGGCACTCATAAGGCCCTTCTGCTTCACAGGTGGCAACGTATCAATGCAAACTTGAAGAAACCTTTGGTTATATACTACAGGGAGACCGAGGAAAATCTTTACTTTGAAAGCAGAATGGTTTGTTCCAAAATGTTGCAAGTACCTCCATGGTTGTTATTGCAGGCCCTCTTATCTCACATGGGAAGTGGATAAAGGACCGTGAGTGGGGAGGGTGCACCTGTCATTAAGCAGTCATCTGGGCCTGTGGCTGGGAGGCTGGATAATGGTGGATATCGCAGACTGTTGCAAGGCAAAAGCATTGCAGGTGCCAGGATAGCAGGCATTCACTAAGATCCATTTCTTGATTTTGTCGCTCACCAGACATCAACAGACTGGCAATTCTTGCCACGACAGTATCAAAGTTACATGTGTGATCCATTGGGAAACCTGGTTATCTGATGAGTTCACATGTTCTTTCATCCTGGTCTTCCATCCTCATGGCTTAGTATGATGCCAATCATGACTTAAAAGTTTCAATGCCCACCTGTCTTATGACTTTATATTTGCAATTTCAGAAACTCTGCCTGAATTGAGGAAATCAAACTCAGAGAATCACAACGTGAAGAGGCTGCGGAGATGGTTCATTTCAGCAAACTTAGTTCTTGGCAGTGGAAAAAAATGCTGCTGCTCCTTCCACTATTCTGTTCAATAACATTAGTTGCCACACTCTATGGATTTTATTTAAGGTATGTCAGCGTCGTAGCCAGTTATCTTCAGTGCTTTGAAAATGTATCTGAGGAATCACAATATAAAACAGTGAAAGACTCTGAAAGAGTGAAGATTTCTAGTAAAGGAATTTGGACAATGAATTCTATTGGACGACTTGGCAACCAGATGGGGGAATATGCAACACTGTACGCACTGGCAAAATTGAATGGTCACCAAGCATACATTTTGCCTGCCATGGCCAATTACCTGTCCCCTATCTTCAAAATTACCCTTCCGACCCTCCATGACAGTGTGAGAAATAGAATACACTGGAAGGGTTATAATCTCCATGACTGGATGGAGGATCAGTACCGCAGTATTCCAGGAGACTTCGTTATGTTCTCAGGCTACCCATGTTCATGGACCTTTTATCATCATATTCGAGAAGAAATTCTCCATGAGTTCACCTTTCATGACTTTCTGAAAGAACAGACCAATACGTTCCTTAGACGCATCAGAGGGGAGCAAAAGAATGTGACGTATGTTGGTGTTCACGTTCGAAGGGGAGATTACATACATGTCATGCCAAATGTGTGGAAAGGAGTTATAGCTGATAAGAAATATTTAGACACAGCAATGGCTTACTTCAGAAATAAATACAAAAATGTTGTTTTTGTCGTGACAAGTAATGGAATGGATTGGAGTAAGGAGAACATCGATAATTCCAAAGGAGATGTTTTCTTTTCAGACGATCCAAAGCAATCCAGTCCAGCTGATGACATTGCTATCCTTGCTCATTGTAATCACACCATAATGACAGTAGGGACATTTGGTTACTGGGTCGGCTACTTGGCAGGTGGAGAGACAATTTACCTCACAAACTTTACTTTGCCAGAGTCACCATTTCTAAAGTTATTTAAGTATGAGGCGGCATTTTTACCCGAGTGGATTGGACTTCCTGCTGATCTCTCACCTCTTCTGCCCAATGGAAATGGGAAATAAGCAAAATAATTACATGTGCTATCACCTCAAAAGCTCATTAATTTTAGACCATTTGCGTTTAATTCATTTTCCAATCTTGAGAGCACCAAAATTAGCTTCTCGAGAGTAATCTATGTTAATTATGGAAATCAAAGTATCCAGAATGTCCACTCGAAGTTATTTTCAATTTTGAATGATTTGTCTTTATTATTTTAATTTTGTTATGTGCAAGAATGAGAGGCTGCCACACCTAATTATCTCACATGTATTTTCAGCAGTAAAATATCTCCAGAATAACACAATAGCCCTTTAATATAGCAATAATATTTACTAATATTGATTCTGGAAATCGAGGGCAGCATGATGACGCAGTGGGTTCGCCCTACTGCCTCACGGCGCTGAGGTCCCGGGTTCGATCCCGGCTCTGGGTCACTGTCCGTGTGGACTTTGCACATTCTCCCCGTGTTTGCGTTGGTTTCGCCCCCACAACCCAAAGATGTGCAGGGTAGGTGGATTAGCCACACTAAGTTGCCCCTTAATTGGAAAAAAAAATGAATTGGGTACTCTAAATTTATTTTTAAAAAGATTCTGGAAATCTGAAATTTAGACAGAAAATGTCACTGATCCTGCTATGTCCAACATTTTCTGTTTTTAGAATACTTAGTAACCTTTCCAGTTTTTAAAAGATTCATTTACGGGATGTCACTGGGCTAGGCCAGCATTTATCATCCATTTCTAACTCCATTTTAGAGGGCATTTGAGAGGTCACCACATTGCTGTGGAACTGGAGTCGCATGTATGCCAGACCAGGTAAGGATGGCAGAAAGGGGCATTAGTGAATCAGATGGGTTTGCACACCATTGGTTTCATGGTTATCATTCAACTTTCAATTCTAGATTCATGGAATTCAAATTTCACCCTCTGCCATGGTTGGATTTGAAACTGGGCCCCCAGATCTTAACCCTGGGGTGGGATCCTCAGTTAGCCGACGCCAAAATCGGGGAGTGCAATCAGGCAGAGAATAGCTTCCGACACCAAAATCACAGCAGACGCTGGTTTGACGCCAAATCGCGATTCTCCATCACCTCAAAAATGGCGCCATTGCGGTTCACTCCGTGCGTACTTTAAACACCGTTTGCCTATCATTAGTGGACCCACCTGCGATTCTCCGCCTCCGATGGGCTGAGTTCCCGACAGCGTGGTTCACTTGTGCTTCCAAAACTCATGAACCTGGCGTGGTGGCTGCTCAGAGAGAGGGTGCACAGACAGTGTCCAACATCACCATGGTGTGCTGACAGTTGTGTCTCTGGCCGGGAGGGCTTCTGTCAGGCCGGGGGAAGTAGTGGTGGATGACCAGGAGGTGGGCTGTGGGATTGGGATGGGCGGACACGGAGCACCATTGCCGCAGCCGGCAAGGCAGCCATGCAGCTGCGTACACCGCTAACAGCCCATTTTAAACTTAGTGCCAGGGGTCGTATAATTGTCCCCCCGGGGCATGTCCCTGGGTGCCCTCTTGCCCAGCCAACCCATCAGCTATACAGGCATGGTCTGGCACAATCCGTGCCATCTTTTTGGCTTCGATGAGGGTGTGTGTGGGGAGTATGCGGCTGCATCTTGACGGCCTCCCAAGTGTCAATCACGGACCTGACCAATCCGGCACCATTCGTCTAGGTTCAATACCACAACCCCATCACCTCCTTGATTGCAACCTGAAGTACCCAAAACCAACAATTGACTCCTCAAGGAACTATTTCACCTTTGTCATTAAGGTGGAAAACTGGCAGAGCAGATTATTAACCTGGCTGGCCTTTACATCTGAAAATACAGCACTGGCCTGTAATAGAGAAAACTAGAATCCTACACGAAGTCATGCTGTAGCTGCAGAAAGCATTTGTGAGAGCACACTTGGAGCACTGTGTTTGAGTTCAGGGCAACAAATCTTATGAAGGGCATATTCTCCTCGGAGGGAGTGCCGATTAAATTATGGGTAACTGGGTTCAGAGTGAAACGATAATCGAGGGTCTGGGGGACATTACCTAAATATTTGAACCAGATTTTTCAGGTGTGAAATTTGGAACAACATTATACGTAAAGGGTGTTCTGCGCTTGGAGCTCTCTTACACAAATGGTAGTTGGTGCTGCATTTACTTTCATTTCCAATCAGAGTTTGAAGGGTTCAGGCACAAATCCCGTTATGGCCAGCAAAGCTCATAATTCTACCACAATGCCCCAACACAAAGGAAGGATTTTCCACCCTGCTTTTCAGTGGGTGGGAAGACCAGAGGGGGTGGAGAGTCCAACTGGAGGCCCAAATCAGCTTTTACGCTGGTGGGAATTCCCGTTGACATTGTCATTGCCCCCACCAATGATGTAATGAGGGTCCCGCCATGAAAAGTCCAGAACTCATTAGCATACATTCACGTATACATAGCGCGCCTCCCTGTTGGAATATAGCCCCTTTTAGGGAATTTGCCAGAGGTTCCGGCCTCAAACTGGGTAATTATATTTAAATACGTGTACTCGCCAAATCAGGTTCTCGCTGTAATCAGGTTCTCGGGCAATTGGGCCAGACATAGCGGCCGGGAGACTCGCAATGGGTTTGACACGCGGCGAGGATCCTGATTTGTCCCTCTCGATGATTCAACAGGCCATCGCGAATCCCAGCTGAGGCGAACAGCCCCGGGGACTCGTCCCCAATGTATCTCTTCAAAGTGTTCGAAATAATCAGGTGAAGGCAAGCTTGTTAGTTTGTCAGTTAAATGTGTGAAAAAAAATAGTGACCACATAATTTACTTTGCGTAAATCTACAATTTAGCGTATCTTTGTCTACACCCAATTTACAGTTTAAAAATTATTTTAAAAATAGAAATGTTGTTTGAGAACTTATTAGAAGAGAAAAATAAGGGTCCCCACAATTCACGTATGGTCTAGATGCCTTGGGCGGTGGCCAGAGTATCAAACTTTGGTCTCTCAATATAAAAGCATAGACAAGGACACAAGCATTGCCATGAGAAAGTTTATCACTTTACCAGCCTCCTCTCGAATTTGCCCTTCATTTTAACGCCAGGTTGAAATATTCCAATGAATTGCTCCCAGTATTCCAATTCTCATTTCCTGTTTTGATTTCCTGTCTCAATCGTCTACTTTCAATTACTCAATCCTATCCCAACCATGTGCCCTGGAGAAATCTTGCCATCCAATAAAATATCTTCATGTCTGTATTTAAAAACCTCCAGACAAGGTTCAAACAGTTTGTAAAGTTCAAACAGTTAATCATCAGCCTTTTCCCACTGCTACAGGTTTTTAAAGAGACAAAGGACTGCAAGCTCACACTTGACTGAAACAAGATACTCCATTCTGCTGTATGATAAGATTTAAACTATTTATTTGATCCGTTTATCTTTTTCTTTTCATTTAAGCCAGTTTTCAACATCTGATTTCATAGCATCACCTATCCTTTATTAAATTCAGATCTCAAAGACATTCTCACCCAAACTTGTTAGGACATTCAAAGCTTCTGTTCCCTAAGGGGGGTGATGTGATAGCACAACAAATTCTCCCATTTGTTCCAAATTCCTCGAGAGCGTGTTTAAAATTTCTGCTTTGAACTGGCGTCCCTGAGTTCCCATAAATCAGCAATTAAAACTTATATTAAGTAATTTAGACGCATCTGTTTCCGGGCAATTTAAAAATCAATAAATTCCCTGCTTAAATCGTTAACTTCTGTGCTCCAAATTATTTTCCTATATCATTCCTTTTTTTTCCTTTAAACATTTCACTTGTAACTTGTTTTGAAGAATTCAAATTGGATCAATGCCTAACTGCAAGGTTAATACGACCTTGACTCAGGACAATACAAGCTTGTACTTCTCTGCAACCCAACTCATTCTTTATTTAAAGGACCATAAGACATAGGAGCAGAAATAGGCCACTCGGCCCATCGAGTCTGCTCCACCATTCAATCATGGCTGATATTTTTCTCATCCCTATTCTCCTGCCTTCTCCCCATAACCCCTGATCCCCTCATTAATCAAGAACCTATCTATCTCTGTCTTAAAGACATTCAGCGATTTGGCCTCCACAGCCTTCTGCAGCAAAGAGTTCCACAGATTCACCACCCTTTGGCTGAAGAAATTCCTCCTCATCTCTGTTTTAAAGGATTTTCTCTTTAGTCTGAGGTTGTGTCCTCTGGTTCTAGTTTTTCCTACAAGTGGAAACGTCCTCTCCATGTCCACTCTATCCAGGCCTCGCAGTATCCTGTAAGTTTCAATAAGATACCCCCTCATCCTTCTAAACTCCAACGAGTACCGACCCAGAGTCCTCAACCCTTCCTCATACGACAAGCTGTTCATTCCAGGGATCATTCTTGTGAATCTCCTCTGGACCCTTTCCAAGGCCAGCACATCCTTCCTTAGATACGGGGCCCAAAACTACTCGCAATACTCCAAATGGGGTCTGATCAGAGCCTTATACAGCCTCAGAAGTACATCCCTGGTCTTGTATTCTAGCCCTCTTGACATGAATGCTAACATTGCATTTGCCTTCTTAACTGCTGACTGAACCTGCACGTTAACCTTCATAGAATCGTGAACAAGGACTCCCAAGTCCTTTTGTGCTTCTGATTTCCTAAGCATCTCCCCATTTAGAAAATAGTCTATGCCTAAATTCCTCCTTCCAAAGTGCATAACCTCACACTTTGCCACATTGTATTTCATTTGCCACTTCATTGCCCACTCTCCTAGCTTGTCCAAGTCCTTCTGCAGCCTCCTTGCTTCCTCAACACTACCTGCCCCTCTACATGTCTTTGTATCATCTGCAAACTTAGCAACAGTGCCTTCAGTTCCTTCTTCCAGATCATTAATGTATATTGTGAAAAGTTGTGGTCCCAGCACAGACCCCTGAGGCACACCATTTGTCATCGGCCGCCATCCTGAAAAAGACTCTCTGCCTTCTGCCAGTCAGCCAATCCTCTATACATGCCAGGATCTTACCCTTAACACCATGGGCTCTTAACTTATTTAACAGTCTCCTTTGCTGCACCTTGTCAAAGGTCTTCTGGAAACCTAAATAAATCATGTCCACTGGTTCTCCTTTGTCTAACTTCCTTGTTACCTCCTCAAAGAACAGATTTGTCAGACATGACCTCCCTTTGACAAAGCCGTGCTGACTCAGTCCTATTTTATCATGCACTTCCAAGTAAGCCACAATCTCATCTTTAATACCGGCCTCTAAAATCTTACCAATGACCAAAGTCAGGCTAACCGGCCTATAATTTCTTCTGCCTCCCTCCCTTCTGAAACAGTGGTGTTACATTAGCCACTTTCCAGTCCTCTGGGGCAGCACGGTAGCATTGTGGATAGCACAATTGCTTCACAGCTCCAGGGTCCCAGGTTTAATTCCGGCTTGGGTCACTGTCTGTGCGGAGTCTGCACATCCTCCCCGTGTGTGCGTGGGTTTCCTCCGGGTGCTCCGGTTTCCTCCCACAGTCCAAAGATGTGCAGGTTAGGTGGATTGGCCATGATAAATTGCCCTTAGTGTCCAAAATTGCCCTTAGTGTTGGGTGGGGTTACTGGGTTATGGGGATAGGGTGGAGGTGTTGACCTTGGGTAGGGTGCTCTTTCCAAGAGCCGGTGCAGACTCGATGGGCTGAATGGCCTCCTTCTGCACTGTAAATTCTATGATAATTCTATAAATTCTATGATAATCTTCCTGCCTCCAGTGATTCCTGAAAGATCACCAAAATCCGATCATTTTGTTATCACACTTCTCTCTCCACAGTAGCGAAAGCCACTGTTTCAACATTCCTTGTCTGGATATGTTTGCGCAGTACTTTCAGTTGGTCTTTCATATGTGTCGTTTTTCCCCAGACCCTTTCAATATCTTCGAAGGACAATTTGTCTGTGGAGGTACCATACTTTTCCTCAATCTCTTCACTGGCTTCAGCCAAGTCAAATCGCTGCTCTATATGAGCCTTTGTTATCTGGAACATTTCTTCCCCAAAAATATCCGGTGGGGTTCGGCCACCCCTCGAAGTTTTCGACAGATTTTCAGCCGCCATTTCAACTCTGACTCATTTTTTTTCAATAGTATTTTCTAACCCCGGGCCTCAAGTCGTAGACTATTCTCTAGTTGGGGGTGGGGGGGTGTCGCAATATATATATGTCTATACCGCTGTATAATATATATAACCCAGCAGCGCGGCTTCAATTCCCGTACCGGCTCCCCGAACAGGTGCCGGAATGTGGCGACTGGGGGCTTTTCGCAGTAACTTAATTGAAGCAAACTTGTGACAATAAGTGATCATTATTATTATTATTATGTATGATACCAACGTACATCAGGGGCGAAATCCACCGGAAACGGCGCGATGTCCGCCGACTGGCGCCCAAAACGGCGCCAATCAGACGGGCATCGCCCCGCCCCAAAGGTGCGTCCGCATTTTTGGGGGCCGAGCCCCAACATTGAGGGGCTAGGCCGACGCCGGAGGAATTTCCGCCCCGTCAGCTGGCGGAAACGGCCTTTGTTGCCCTGCCAGCTGACGCGGAAATGACATCTCCGGGCGGCGCATGCGCGGGAGTGTCAGCGGCCGCTGACAGTTTCCCACGCATACGCAGTGGAGGGAGTCTCTTCCACACCCGCCATGGTGGAGACCGTGGCGGAGGCGGAAGGGAAAGGGTGCCCCCACGGCACAGGCCCGCCCGCGGATCGGTGGGCCCCGATCGCGGTGCCACGATGGGGGCACCCCCCCGGGGTCAGATCGCCCTGCACACCCCCCAGGACCCCGGAGCCCGCCCACACCGCCTTGTCCCGCCGGTAAGGTAGGTGATTTAATTTACGCCGGCAGGACAGGCAATTTATCGGCGGGACTTCGGCCCGTCCGGGCCGGAGAATCGAGCGGGGGGGCCCGCCAACCGGCGCGGCCCGATTCCCGCCCCCGCCGAATCTCCGGTGCCGGAGACTTCGGCAACCGGTGGGGCGGGATTCACGCCAGCCCCCGGCGATTCTCCGACCCAGCGGGGGGTCAGAGAATGTCGCCCCAGATGTCTGTTATTGGGACTTGGGACGGTTTCAACCGGGACAATTTTGTAAGGGGGGCGTGGAAGGTCAAACAACACATAAAAAGTCAAGCACATGGCAAAAGCATAAGCACAAAAGAAATTACTGAACACAAACAAACAGGTAGATGACTTAAGAATTCAGGAACAAAGAACCTCAACCTCATTGCAGTGTTGATGTAAGCCTATGTGTGACACTAATAAAGATTATAATTTCTATTATCTCTGGTTTAACTCCTTACTTGTGTTCATTGGCTTCTAATTCTTAGCTGGGACCTTCCGTTTTATTCAAATTAATGTCTGTTACTTTGAGGATAACTAGTTAATCAAACATTGGACATTACTTGATATTGATTGGTGCTTATCAAAACTAGCTTAGTGTTTGCGTGCGCAGTCTTAGGAAAAATGCTGGATGTGTTTCTCACGCTTTGCCATATTTCCCAGCTTGGTGGAGACCGAGCTAACATTGATTAGTTGATTACACAGAGAACAATCCATTATCAGTATTGAATACAATGGTTAATTCATTATATGAGAACATGGCTGAGTTCCCAAAGTCAAGGTTGTGTCGGGTTACGGGGGGTGTGACGGTGGTTGGTGCCAGGTGCACAGTGCTGCCTACTCACCCTGGCTTCCCTGAGGAGATCATGCAGTTTGTTTCGGCACTGCTGGCCGATCCAGACAGTGTTGCCCACGGTGCTCACCGCCTCTGCCACCTGCCACCAAAATAATAATATTTTGCTTATTAGTCATATGCATTCAACTAGCCCCTATATGAATAAAATTATAAATAAAACTAGACAGTGTCATTGACAAAGTGTATCCGCTGCGGCTTGCCACGAGGCCATCTTGCTGTACACCCTACTGACCACCCACCTTGGCCCCTGGTTCTGCAGAGTGACACTGGCCATATGAGTGCGCTCACCTTCTCGCCCCCGCACCCCACATTGCACCATACCACCCCCCCCCCCACCTCAGGTTGCCACCCTTCAGTGGGGCATCAGGCGGCCCACCGAGGGTAACGCCTTATGGGCATGCCGGGCAGGGCCACAGAGCATATCACTGGCAAGGGCAGCACCAGCCGATGGTATCGCTGGCATCAGGAACAGGTGCCAGGGCCAAAGGCCCCCACGGTACCAGGCATGGACTGGGCCCAGGGTGCGGGGATGTGGGAGGGGGACATGTGGGTGCAGCGTGCGCAGTGCTGACCAGCGCCACGGTGCAGCCCTTTGGACCAGGTTTGGAATGGGGATATGCACCAGGCTAACATGTCGGCCTTTCACCCCCTGCAGCCAATGGATATTGGAATTCAGTGAGCAATGGTGTCCTTCCTGCTGGTCACCGCAGCCCTGGGGGATGCCCTGCGGCTGTGCGAGCTGGAGCTGCTCGGACGGGAGGAGGAAGCATACAGCAGCGGTGCGGGCAGCAGCGAAGCATACCGCAGAGGGACAGGAGGCAGCCACCTCTGCCTGAGAATTTAAAAGAGGGTTTTCTGTCCATGCCACCTCTTAAGCACTTGCCTGGCCTTTGTGCAGGTTTTTTTAGCTTCAGGACAGAGAGAAAGGAAAAGGTTTTGTCTTCCAGGCCTTTCGAGGTCTCAGGAGAGAACTATCAGCACTGTGCCTAGCTCAGCCTTTCAAATGGAGATTAGGCTTTCACAGGCCTGGCTACAGAGATTGCTTGCAGTCTTTTAATCAGAAGTTAAACGCCAGCCTTAACTGATAGAGGGAGTCTAAACTTCTTCTCTCCTGGCTTAAACAGAACAGAATGCAAGATGGAAACATCTCCTTTTCTACTAGAATCTTCTTAAGTACCCCACCAATCAACATCAAAACTCACACAAGTCTAGGGATCTCAAAGCTGGAGATTGGCTGCTAGCCAAGTCCATCAATAATGTAACACCAGTGGCCTATACCACATAGCACACTGCACTGAGAGGAGAACTAGTGGTCTTTGCAGTCGGGGACCTGTTCCAGACCCATCTGGATGGCAGCTTGTCCCTGGGGTCGGGCTTCTCCCTGACCGTCCGCACCCTCAGGGGCTCCTACCTTGACCTGATGTACTGCAGCATGTGCACCAGCGGGTGTCCCAGGAACATCTTCACTATAAGCACTCACTGAGGTGAGTGTCTCTGGGCTGGTGGAGGATGCTGGTGACAGTCGTGATAAAAAGTCGGTGTCATCGCCGGACTGGTGCTCCGGGGTGTTGCGGGGTTGCGGCTGGGGGCGAGGGACCCCAGACGGCCCTGCCTCATTGGGAGGTGATCCTGAAAGACAAAAGGCAAGACACATGGTGAGATCATGGGTGGGCGTGTTGTGGGGATGAGGGGTGACACACGTGCCATACGACATCGCGATTCATTGGGGGCTCACTTGGATGTTACATGCTGACCTCAGCCTAGGTGACTGCCCACTCTCACACCCCACAGGACAGGTCCATCGCCCTCTGGTCCACAATGGTGAAGGTCCACAGGTCTAGCCAGCCACTTCCGGTCCTCTCACACTTCCAGCGGTTGTGGGCTGTCGTCTCCTGGGGGGACGGATAATGCCCAGTGTGGCACACGGACTGCACATAATATCCGCAGTTGGTAGCCTGTGTGTGCAGAGCACCCAGACTTGATGGGCAGTACAAGTGTTGGCGTGTGGTGCAGGGTGGGGTGTGAGGCACTGCCAATGGCTGAGGTTTCATTGCCCTCAGGGAGGGTGCATGTGGCATGCGGAATGGAGATGATGCCAGGGGAGCAGAGGTGGTGACTCACCTGGTTGCTCATCCTCACGCAGCACTGCCTACCCGTCTGCCTGGTGGGGGGCCATGTTGGGGGGTGGGGGGTGGTGAGGGGACGAAAGTGGTGCCAGGAGCACGGAAGTAGTGGCTTACATTGGCTGGCCTGGGGGTTGCCCATTTTCATGCAGCACTGCCAATCTGTCCGCCTTGTGGGAGGCCACATGGGAGTTGGGGAGCGGGGGGAGGTGTGAGGGGCGTGGAATGGAGGTGTGTGGGATAGCAGTGATTCCAGGGACACAGAGGTGGTGATTCACCTGGGCTGCACGGAGGAGGTCATGCAGCGTCTTTCGGCACTCCTGGCCAGTCCTCGTGGTGGGGTCCACGATGCTCGCCATCCCTGCCACCTCCTCCCATATCTGGTTGACCTCAACGGGTGGCAGCTTCCTTCCCATTCAGGAGAACAGTGTGTTATACCTCTCCTCCACGGCGTCTAGCATGGTTTTTAGATCTGTATCTGCAAACTTCAGGACCGGTCTTCATGGAGTCATCTTCTTCGCTGGAAAGAGAGTGGTGGGGAGTGGGGTGCTTATATCCATCGCCAGCTTGTCAAGCTCTCTGGTGCCAATTTTGACATATTAATTGTTCATTTTACAAGCTCAATGTCCAAAAGCAGCACTGTGCCAGGCGATCTCGAATTACCTTTGTGCCACTTGTGGAGATAATGCCTGGCCTCTTCTCTCATGGTCCCTGTACATATGCTAATGCTTCAAAACCATTTCAACGATTTTAAGAAGCGGAGGTGGAAACATGACTACAGGTTTTGAATCTTCACGATTCTGCAATACCTGTCAGAGAAATAGTTCACATTAGCTTACAGGATGTTTGCAGATGTCAACTAAGGCATTCAACTTTGTTAAAGCATTTGAAGTAATCACTGAGGCTTGTGAGGATTAACATTACAAATCAAGTAGACTCTGATACAACACAGCTAAAAATACATTCCAAAATCCAAAGTACTTTAACTCCAAAACAGTTGGGAGGACAAGCGTGCTAACATTAGTATCATTGGAGGAATCAGTAGCACCAGTATCGAAGCCATGAACATCTGAAACCAACTCCGCTGGGCCACCCATGTGCTGAGGATGTCAGAGTCTAGACTGCCAAAGCAAATCTTCTTCAACTAGCTCAAGGAAAGATCCCGAACAAGGGGAAGGCAAAGGCAGCTCTTCAAAGACACCTTCATGGCTTATTACCTCAAGCAATGGAACATAGATGTCAATAGATGTCAATACCTGGGAGACCTTTGTTCAGAAATAACTTGCTTGAAGGAACCTCCTGATTGAAGGGACACTGTCCTTCGAGATTACCCGACGGCAAGAGGAGACATGGTGAAGGAGCCTGAGAAAGGAATACCCGTGACTTAGTCCAAGGACCGATTCACCTTTAGGAAACTCCTGCCAAGTGAGTGTTTGAAGATGTGGCTCTGGGATCAGGCTTATCAGCCACACAAGGACCCACAGAACCTGTGACCAGTAACCTGGAGTAACTTAGGTGATCACCAAAGATTCCATACACTCCAATCCCATTCTATCCATTATACGTCCGTTAATGAAATAACATCCTCATGTCAAACTATAGTTTAACAAAATCTTTCTTTCACTTTCTGTGACTCCATGCTCACTTTATAGAGTAAAATACCTTTTAATAGAATTTACAACCTCATGACAAACCAAATTGAAAAGAAATACATCTTCTTTTCATTTTATTTGCATTCAAAACATATTTATAAATGCTAAACACGAATATCAAAAAGTATCAAAACGTACCTAACATCGGAGCAAGTTGACCAAGTTAACGCTGTTCCTTTAATTTGAATTCAGCGGGTCCAGTGCTGCACTTCACTCAATCTGTTAAAAAAAGTAGGCTGTGATTTGAACACCACGCGTTTCCAGCACGCAGGCCCCTGCGTCCGCACTTCCCGGTCGTCGCGCCGCACATGTGTGGAGGTCCAGCGACTTAAGTTGGGGACCCAAAAGGAAATTACGGGCCAATATATCTTTCTTCTAAGAGAATAGAAAATCCACTTTGTCTATGAATTTACTGTTGTTATTTGTCTACAATCTGCTTTTTTTCACATGTTTGTAGTATTTATTGAACGGTCACTGCTTAAACTATAAGCGTTATCATTGTAATGCAATGCTTCTCCCATGTTCCCAGGTCTACTTGTGTACGTACTGCAGTTGAAAGTAGATTGCATTATTAGTGAAGTTTGCAGAGTTTCATTGTAGTACAGAAGGGCCAAACTATTCTTACTTTGTGAAATATTTGTGCATTTATTATTGCCAAAATTTGTGCATTTAATGAACATGTTCTATCATCCATTAATTGGTATTTGTGAAGGAAATGGTGAACAGACAACTGGCTGCCTTTCAGCTCCTCAGTCATTAATAATTAAAGTGTGGGACGTTTACAGTGGGAGGAATTACAGCTGAAACCCATCCTGTGATCTCCTGATGTCCATACACTTCCAAATTACTGATGGGGAACCCTGATCATTTTCCCTTTATAAACCCAAGTGCAGGGCAACAAATTGGAGCGCATTTCCCAAATGCTGGCTGAGACTTCCGGAATCAGTATTTTCATTCTATTTAAGTAAGATCCAACCTGCTTTCAGCAAGAGGAAAAGTACTTTACATCCTTCAGCCATAATTTCCAATGCAGTCAACAACTGTTACTCTCTTTGCTGGAGCCAATAGTTACGTTTGTTTCATGACAAAGAAAATGGCCTGGATTTTGTTGTAATAATGAAGTCAAACTGTCAACATTCAACATCATTATTCCAGCAAACCTAGACGTTTCTATTGGGCTGAGTAGGCTCCTTCTAAGATTGTGTCATTAAGGGTCCCTGAGACTGCAATATCCCTGCAATGGTGGACTGACAACAACATTCACTTCAACACTGTTGGCCTCACTGTGCAAACCATGTTCAAATCCTTGTTAATTAGGTGTATCTGGGCGTTTAAGAGTATATTAACTTCACATTACTGCAAAACACACTTAATGGTCTTGAAAAGCTTACTTAATATTTGTGGAATATCAAATTCACCACTAGTAAAATTTCTGGAAGCATTTACAGTTTGTTTATTTGAGTTTCTCTCTCAGAATAATCACAGGTTGAAAAGTTAGATTCAAATTGGCGTGAACCACTTTTAAATTCCTTGTTTTGTCATATGAAAACAATTCATGCTCAATTGGGTATGCCCTCCTACTAGCGACACTATTGCTTCATATGAAAGAATTTCCTTAAAAAGTTAGATTAACACTGCTCCAGCTCTGCACATCTGACTGAAGAAACACAGCAGTGGAGTGAAATAGGGAAGGAAAAACGAGCAGACGGAGATAATAAGGAACATTGACAAAGACAGAGAAAGCATGGGAAATGAAATGAAATGAAAATCACTTATTGTCACAAGTAGGTTTCAAATGAAGTCACTGCGAAAAGCCCCTAGTCGCCACATTCCGGCACCTGTTCGGGGAGGCTAGTACAGGAATTGAACCATGCTGCTGGCCTGCCGTGGTCTGCTTTAAAAGCCAGTGATTTAGCCCTGTGCTAAACCAGCCCCAGGAAGGAAATGAAAGGAATGAAGGTGTGAAGGGAATAAGGTAATTGAGGTGAGCAATGTTACAAGTATAAATGAGGGAATTAAGAGGCTTTGAATGTGGGTGAGGGGGATTGCGTAACTTCTGCCATTCACAGGCTTGAGAAAATAATTGTGCATTCAAAAAGTAATGCATTAATTACCAAAGTTAACACTGGTCCCCTAACTTTGATTGATGTAGGTTACTCAGTTGCAAAACTAAGTATCATCCTTCATTTTAACTGTAGAAACTGGCTTCTGTGGGAGTTTGTTTGCACGACACCAACTTCGTTAAATGCTGTGAAAAAATGCATGAATTACCAAGTTGATATTAGTGCTCTAATTTTAATTGGAGCATATTATACTGTTTCAAAACTAAGTATCGTCCTTCACTTTACCTGCAACTGCCTTCTGCTGGGGTTTCTTTGCGCTGCACCAACTTTGTTCAACCAAAGCACAGATCACACATGCCCAGACTTTTATTTTCTTGTTTTCTATTTCTAAATCTTTACTTTGTTCCTCAATCCATCCCTCACAATCACCATTCAGGCACAACAATTGTTCAAATAATGGGTTTATCTATTTCGAACAATTTATCAAATAATTTTCTGAGAACCTCGCACCACCAGAACCATTTTCCAAACAGATTAGTTTGCTGATCAACACAGGCTGAGGTATTTTATAATTACCTCCATACAGATCCACAGCTCAAAGTTGCCAATAATTTTACACCTGAGGCTCTTTGTGATAAAGCAGCACCTTTTGATTTGAGTGGTGGCCTCTGTGCAATGGGAGGGCTTAACAGCGAAGACGTCACACACACTTTAAACTGGAGATGGGGTGCAGTGAGACTGAGTGCTTCAATCCAGCAATTTGCGACGGGAAGGAATTTGGTGCAGAAAGGGAACAGGCGCTGCCTGGCCTTTTACAGAAAAGGAATAATCTGAGTGGGAGGCGTAGATATTGCAATGGGAGTGTTGAAGCCCAGAGTCATTCATAACACATTCAGGTATGCAGTTCGCCAACATCTTCTCTTAGGGTGCACAATAAATGTTGGGCTAGGCAACCACACCTATACCCTGCGAATTAATTAAAAAGCTAGACAGGTGCAATCGATGATTTACTGAGTCTCGAGACAAACCCACCCTCCACCTTTCCCATCCCCATAAAATTGGAAAGTAACATCGCAATCTCATATTTTTGGTGTGAATGCCTCCTTTCCATTTTCCCTTGTCTTCTGAAGCTTTTGGCTGTCAGCCTTTATTGAGTGATGTATTTACAAGGACCCTGTCCTGGTGAGTCTTGTATGGGTGCACTATACTGGAATGGTTGATCCAAGTATGAGAATGAGGAAGTTCCTTTCAGCTGAAGCCAAGCCTCACAATGTTCACCTTATTGTTCTGTCCAGCACTGCACATGTATATACGAATATGCCCTATATGAGCACACTAATTAGGAGCAGGACGAGATCAGTCGACCCCATGAGCGTGCTCCGCCATTCAATATGATTATGGCTCATCTTATTTGAGTCTCAAATCCACATTCCAGCCTACCCCTGATAAAACCATCACCCCTTGCTTACCAAGGATCTATCTACCTCTGCCTTAAAATTTTTAAGGCCGAGGTAGATAGATCCTTGATAATATTCTTCGGGGGATGTCCAGCCTATAATGCCAATCCCTAATTACAGGTTGCTAGGCCATTTCAGAAGTGAGTTAAGTGTCAACCATATTGCTGTGGATCTGGATTCACATGTAGTCCAGGCCAGGTAAAGGTGGCAGATTTTCTTCCCCAGTGGACATGGTCCATCATTACGCTTTTCATTTCAGATTTTTATTGACTCCAAATTTGCCCATCTCATGTGGTAGGATCTAACCCAGGTCCCCAGAGCATTACCCTGGGCCTCTGTAATACCGCTGCCATTCGAGGAAGAGAGTTGCAGTGATTCATGGCCCTTTGAGAGAAAAGGTTCTCTTTACATCTGCATTGAATGAGCGACTGTTTGGTCTGGATTCACCACAGTCCACGGCCAATAGCGGCGTTCCTGATGTGGCAGAAAATCCAGCATAGGGGCGAAAACGGGAGCAGCACCCAATCCTTTTCTGAACTGCTGGTACTTTGGACATATTGCTGTAAATAAAGTTACTTTCTGTTTGTATCTATAAACCCATGCTGGATTCTTTGTGGCCTGATACACCATCAATAACACACGACGAGTGATGAACGTAACTGAGGCTTTAATACACTAAACAGCAAGCCTCCTGCCTCTGGACCTGAACTGGGTCGGAGGCGGAGACTTGCCACCTTTATACATAAGCCTGAGGGGAGGAGCCACAGGCGGAGCCAGCCTGGACAAGCCCAGGGATGCACAAGCATGCACAATACAATACAATACATATAATGCAATAACGTGGTTTGCAACATGGCCCTCACAAAAGAAACTCACCTGCTGACTCCCCAAAGCTTGCCGACAATCTTCAAGTCACATGTTAGGTGTGTGATGGAATACACTCAATTGCCTGAATGAGCGCAGCTCCAACAACACTCAAGAAGCTTGACATGACCCAGGAAAAAGCAGCCCACTTGATTGGCACCCCATTCACGAACATTCACTCCCTCCACCACCGACGGAAAGTGGTAACCCTGTGTATCATCTCCAAAATTAACTGCAGGAACTCATCAAGGCTCCTTGGAGAGCATCTTCCAAATCCATGACCCTTACCATCTAATTGACAAGGGCAGCAGACACTTGGGAATAACACCACCTGGCTCTTCGTCTCCAAGACACTTGCCTTCGTGACTTGGAAATATATCGCTATTCCTACATTGTCACTGGGTTAAAGTTTGGTAACTCCCTCTCTAACAGCACTGCGGGAGTATGAACACCACATGGACTATAATGCTTCCAGAATGCAGTTCACGACTACCTTCTCAAGGGCAATTAGGGATTGGTCAATAAATGTTGGCCAGCCATCAATGGCCACATCCCTTGAACGAATAAAAAAATTACTGGTAAGTAATGTCACTTGCTGTGCACACGATGCAATGATGGCCCCTTACTTCCAGGTAGCAGCGGAAAGCCACGGGCCGCCGACTCTGAAATGGATAAATGCGCAATTACCTGTACTGAGATATATACCGGTGAACCTTCCTCTCGGGGGGCAGCCTCGGGACTCCAGCACAACAGTCGGTGCAGGCTCCAGCACGTCACAGGAGGAGGGCAACCCCACCCCCTTATCACAGGGCCAGGATGGGAACACCCATTGAGGGCAGGCATTTAAACTACAGATTTATATTGAAGACAACAGGCAGCATGTGTAACAAGTGTTTTAAAAATATGTATACATTCTTTTCACTGTTTTGCCTGCTCTTTGTTTTAGACAGGTATTGGTGTTATTAGTGGTTCTTTTTAAATAATTTTTAAAATTTTTTTATGATTAAAGGTGATTATTTATCAGTGAACTTAGGTTGTTATTTGTTTTAAACCTGTGAAACTATTTAAATGAGCACTATATTCCCGTAACAGCCTCCCCGAACAGGCGCCGGAATGTGGCGACTAGGGGCTTTTCACAGTAACTTCATTTGAAGCCTACTTGTGACAATAAGCGATTTGTTTTCATATTATTGTATAACTTTATATGTGGCATGTTTAAAAGTGTTTGTACGTTTTCATTTAGATTATGGTCATAAGATTTTAAAAGCGCCTCAGGGATTTTTGCTGTCACTATCCCTGGTGCTGTGAGGCAGCAGTGCTAATCAGTCAATAAAATAAAATCAAATTACTGCGGATGCTGGAATCTGAAACAAAAATAGAATATATTGGACAATCTCAGCAGGTCTGACTGCATCTGTGGAGAGAGAAGGGAGCTAACATGTCGAGTCTGGTTGACCCTTTGTCAAAGGTCAATTAATTATATGCTTCCACATAAACACAACGGTTCTGCCTATTTGTAAATGGGAGCGGAGGGAAGAGGGGGTAAATAGGAGAGGGGGGAAAGGGATGGGGGCTTTTGACATGTTAATTGTTAATCTTACAAACTCAATGCCTGAATGCAGCAGCTGCCAGTTGATCTCAAACGGCCCTTGCGTCACCTGGCAGAGATGATGCCTGACTCTTCTCTCATGACCCCTGCACTTCAAAACAAGTTGAAGGAGCAAAGCTATAAGTGTCATGACCTAGCGGAGGTGAAGCACGACAGATTTCAAATCTACACGATTCTGCGAGACATGTCAGAGAGATAGTTCACATTAGCTTACAGGAGGCTTGCATATGTCAACTCAGGCATTAAACTTTGTTAAAGCATTTGAAGTAATCACTGAGGCTTGTAAGGATGAACATTCCAGCAGGGAGACTCTGAAACAATACAGCTTAAAACACATTCTAAAATCCAAAGTACTTTAGCTCTGAATCAACTGGGAGGACAAGCGTGCTAACATCCTTGACGGAATCAATAGCGCCAGTCTCGAAGCCATGAATATCTGAAACCAACTCCGCTGGGCCACCCATATGCTGAGGATGTCAGAGTCTTGACTGCCAAAGCAAATCTTCTTCAACCAGCTCAAGGAAAGATCCCGAATGAGAGGAGGACAAAGGAAGCTCTTCAAAGACACCTTGACAGCTTACCTCAAGAAATGGAACATAGATGTCAATGCCTTGGAGAGCTTTGCTCAGAAAAGAGGTTCTTTCAATTGCTTGAAGGAACCTCCCAATTGAGGGACACAATTCTTCAAGATCACCCGACGGCAAGCAGAGGCTTGGCGAAGGATCCTGAGAAAGAAATACCCGTAACTCGATCCAAGGACCGATCCACATTTTGGAAACTCCTGCCAAGTGAGTGATTGAAGATGCGGCTCTGGGATTGGGCACTTCAGCCATGCAAGGACCCACAGACCCCGTGACCAGTAACATGGAGCAACTTAGGTGATCACCGAAAATTACAAACACTCCAAACCCATTCTATCCATTATAGTTTCTTTAATGAAATAACACCCTCGTGTCAAACCAAAGTTTAAAAAAAAAATTTCTTTCACCTTCTGTAACTCCAAATTCTTTTTAATGGAATTAACAACCTCACGAGAAACCAATGTTTATAAAACATAAAAATGGATCTTCCTTTCATTTTATTTGCATTTAAAACATATTTACAAACTCTAAATATAAATAATATACAACATTAACCCACCAATCAAAAGACCCTCCTCGATGATCCTGCTACCAAAAATAAAAGTGCATATAAAAAGGTATCAAAACATACCTAACATCGGGGCAAGTCAACCAAGTTAACGCTGTCCCTTTAATTTGAATTCAGCAGGTCCAGTGCTGCACTTCACTCAATCTGTTAAAAAAGCGGGCCGGGATTTGAACACCACGAGTTTCCAGCACGCAGGCCCCTGCGCCCACACTTCCCGGTCGTCGCGGCGTGCATGTGTGGTGGTCCAGCAACTTAAGTTGGGGACTTGAAAGGAAATTACAGGTCAATATATCTTTCTTCAAAGAGAAAAGAAAATCGACTTTGTCTGTAAAGTTACTGTTGTTATTTTTCTACAATCTGCTTTTTTTCATGTGTTTGGAGTATCTATTGAATGGTCACTGCTTAAACTATAAGCATTACCTTTGTAACGCAATACTGCTCTCATGTTCCCAGGTCTACTTGTGTACGTACTGCAGTTGAAAGTAGATTTAATTGGTTTAATAATGAAGTTTACAGAGTTTCATTGTTGTACAGAAAGGCCAAAATTTCTTACTTTGTGAAATATTTGTGCAATTATTATTGCCAAAATTTGTGCATTTAATTAACTTGTTCTATCTTCCATTAGTTGGTATTTGTGAAGCAAATGGTGAACTGGCAAGTGGCTGTCTTTCAGTGCCTCAGTCATTGATAATTAAAGTGTGGGATGTTTACAATGGGAGGAATTACAGCTGAAACACATCCTGCGCTCTCCTGATGTCCATACACTTCCAAATTACTGATGGGGAACCCTGATCATTTTCCCTTTCCAAACCCAGGTGCAGGTCCACTATTTGGAGCCCATTTCCCAAACGCTGGCTGACACATTTCACTCTATCGAAATAAGATTCAACTTGCTTTCAGCGAGAGGAAAAATACTTCACATCCTTCAGCCATCATTTCCAATGCAGTCAACAACTGTTCCTCCCTTTGCTGGAGCCAATAGTTGTGCTTGTTTCCTGACAAAGAAAATGGCCTGGAATTTGTTGAAGAAATGACAGTGAAACTGTCAACATTCACCATCATTAATCCAGCAAATCCAGAAGTTTCTTTTGGGCAGACTAGGCTCCTTCTAAGATTGCGTATTTAAGATTGCCTCAGGCTGCAATATCCCTGCAATGGTGGACTGATAGCAACTTGCACTTCAACACTGTTGGCCTTGCTGTACAAACCCTGTTCAAATTCTTGTTGAATTAGGTGTGGCTGGGTGTTTAACAGTATACTAACTTCATAATTACTGCAAAACACACTTAATGGGCTTGAAAACCTCACTTAATATTTATAGAATATCAAATTCTCCACGAGTAAAATTTGTGGAAGCATTTACAGTTGTTTAATTCAGCTTCTCTCTGAAAATTGTTGCTAGCTTCTTTTTCTACTTGGTCTTTCCTGTGGCTCTGTTCCAATTAGGGCAATCAGTGAATTTGCCTTTCTTTCTATGCTGTCTTTGTCCGAATGCTTAGAGGCACCAGGTATCGAATGATACCACCACGAGTTTCAACCGGCTATTAATCAAAGAGCCAAACACCAGTCAGTTAGTTCAAGATCAAGGGTACTTTATTTACACACAATTTGTCATGCAACATAAACACTACTAGTGAACTACACCTATCAGCTAAGACAACCTGTACTTAACTTCGGGCACCCGGCTAAGATCAGAAAACAGTGGCCGCTGTTCAATTCTGGATCTCTCGGGTTGGAAGGGGTAGCCGCTGCTCAGCTGGGCTCATCCATCTGGTAGCGGGCGTTGAACTTGGACTCGCTTCTGGTGTTGCTACGATTGGCGATGACCATGACCGGGGTACCAAGGCCAAAAGAGAGCGAACATATGGCGAACTCTTCTTCTTATACTCAGGGGGTTTTTGCGCTCTTTTGGGCGGTCCTTCGATTTGGGCCTTACTAATTGGGTGATCCCTGATCACTCCGTTCAATTCCTTAACCAATAAGTGGGCAGGGATCTGGATGGTTGGGCGTGTCCCAAGCAGGCACTGATCCCGTTGTTTGTGTTTCCCTTGAACAGGCAGTGGCGTCGAAATGTCTGGGACTGTCCCGGTTGCTTGAGTACCAGTCCTTTGTTTTGGGGAAGATGGGCCATCAAATGCTAATCGGCCTGATTAACATGCTAATGGGACGGAGTTCCGATACCGTATGGACTTTTGCTGACAAATATGCATTTCAGGCTCTGAGCCTGCCTGATTCTTAGCTTGTCCATTTTACCCGCCAGTCTTTGCAAGTTCCTCTGCACCTAGATGGAAGTGGCCATCCCAGATGTCTGCACTCCGTCCTCATGATCCTCAACGCGAAGCGTGAAGGAAAACAATATTGGGTCTTCTTTGTTCTCTTGGGATGCCGGGTACCCTTAACCAATAACAGGTTCTGCTCTACCCTGTCCTATGGGTCCAAAAACATTTACCTAATTTCCCTAAACAACACATGTCTAAAAATTTCTAGGGGTCCATTTAACATTCTGAAAAAGGGAACCTCTAACTGCCTCTAACTAGACTGCACTCATGCTGCTATTTAACAATCAAAGAACTTATCTTACAATACAAAAAATATCTGATAACAACATCACATTTCTTCCTATCACTGACATTCATACACAGAAAATAAACTTTATTAACAAAACAACAACCATGGAATTTATTAAAGAGAGAGGTTCAGAAAGAGTGTGAGGTTTGCTGGAGTCCGAGGAAGGGGGCACTAAATGTATATACTGGAGGGCGGGAGGCTCTCCTTCTCCACTTCCACAATCTAATTGTCTGAATGACACTGTACAATATGGTTATTACTAGTAAGGCTTCCACTGTGTCGGACAGTGAATACCACTTGATGAGGTTCTCACACCACTTGGGTGTATCGGTGGCTGGGTGTGTGTGTGGTGTAGTGTCCGGGCTGGGGCTGTTGTGTTGGGTGGTCGTGCTCGGGGCCTGTGTGGTGAGGGGGTGGAGGCAGGTAACGCACACCAGCTAGGCTGTTCCAGCGACGATCATGATGCCGATCATCAGGGTCGCCTTCATCTTATTCGGCTTTCCTTCGCCGGCGAGTATCTTCGTATCTTCCTGGGGGAACAAGCATAGTATATGTTATAATCATGTTGTTTAACATCTCGTATGTCCATCTGTGTCTCCTTAATGTCAATTTTCCCATTATAATCGTCACCATCTGTGACTCCCTCATTTTTTTTTAAAACAACCATTTGCGGAGACAAGACATCCCAAAAACTTCTGTGTCAATGACAATTTCTCCGTCCTCTGCAAACTTGTTTTTCCAACCAAGTGTTTCTTACATGTAAATAGTATGTGGGGGAATAGCAACCGAAGAGTTGCCGGGAAGGGCAAAAGTAGTGGCAAAGAGCATTCTTTAAACCACAGGACTAGAAAAGAACAGAAAAAGAGTTTTGAAAGCAAGCATCCGAATGGGGTGGTGCGTATGATCCACGGTAGGGCAAGAATGGGTGGGATCCCCGGGTAGGGCGGTGATCAGTGCCATTGCTCTACTACACGAGCTTGGCTGACCAGATGTATAGGGGGTCCCCAGGCATAGTGGGGATCAGTGCCGTTACTCCACTGCCTGTGTGCCGATGTGGGGTCCATTTCGTCATTTCTTGTCAAGCGACAGGAATTGTCACAGTGCCAGTGCTTCATGGTCCGTAGGGAGGTTGCAAGGGGGGTGTTGTCATCATCAGGTGGCGGGTCAGGTTCCGGTGTGGCCAAATAAATTGTTTCAAAGAGGCTGAGCATATCGTGGTTGGGGTCTCTGGGTCTGAAGTGACTGGGGCCTGTTTCGTGGGATCTCTGTTCGGGTCTCTCAGGGGCTTCAGTAGTGCTGTCGCTGTCGCTAGCAGCTGAATCAAGCGTCAGGGTGAAATTTGATTCTGGGAGCGTGGTCAAGGTCATGTCCGTGGATGTGCTGCTGTTGCTGGGGGAGGAGGAACTCGGGTTGTCAGTGGGCGGGTCCTCATTGTCTGCCATCGCCAATGAGAGGTGGTGCGAGTGGCTGCACTGTGTTCCATAAACCTTGAGCTGATTTACATGGAACCATCCTGATTTTCCGTTTGGAAAAGTGATTTTATAAACCAAGGGTTTTACTTTGTCTGAAATTGAATAGGTCCTGCAAATTTAGAGGAGAGGAATGAGCTAGGGTTGTATAAGGTGATCATTACTTGCTGTCCGACTCTGTCGGGTGTACTGTTTTATCAAAGCAGGCCTTACTCTGCTTTCGTTTAGCGCCTAGTCGAACAGCTTCAGCGAGCTGTGCTGCTTTAATATTCTCTCCCATGTGCTGGACTGCTTTCTCATGGGTCAGGGCGGTGACTGTGGGGCTGGCCAAATCAAGTCCGAATAAGTATTCGGTACCCTTCATGGATCGTCCGGTCATGAGGGCATGGGGGGATATCCTGTTGAGCTCGACACTGTGTTCCTAATAAACATCAGTGCAAATGGGATCACTGTGTCCCATGTTGTGTTGTGCTGCTGCACCATTTTCCTAAGGGTGGCCTTTAGCGTCCGATTCATGCGCTCCACAATGCCACTGGACTGCGGGTGATAGGCAATGTGGAACTTTTGTTTAATTCCAAATATCGTCATTACATTTTTCATGACTCTTCCCTGAAAGTGGAAACCTTGGTCCGACTCAATACTACGGGGGAGTCCCCATCTCGTAAAAATCGGTTCTGTTAAGATCTTTGCGGTGGCCTTGGCTGTGTTTGTTCTCAATGGGAACGCTTCGACCCATTTCGTAAATGTGTCTATCACCACTAACACATACTTGTATCCATTTCTGCAGGGGGGGGGACCAATATAATCCAATTGGAGGTTTGTCCATGGGCCATTTACAGGGCGGGTGTGTTGTAGCTGGGCTTTTTTCGCATACCTATCGGGGTTGTTTTGAGCGCAAATTAAACAGTTTTCGACGTAATGGGACACGTCGGTTTTCAAATCGGGCCACCAGCAAAGGGGTCTGAGGTGGGCAAGGGTGGATTCAATCCCTTGGTGTCCATGTCTGTCATGGAACTTACAAATTATCTGATTCCTGTCCTGGGTGGGGACTACATAAATTCCATCCTGCAAACGATTCCCTCATGGACCGTCAAAGAATTTCAAAATTTTTCATAGGGAGCTGGGAAGTTTCCTTTTAAAATGTCTTTTAACGCTTCGTCTTCTTTCTGTGCCTGGGCTAGGTCTTGAATGTTGGTCTGTGAGACCTGAACTGCGTGTACTGGGGCACTCTCGGGGGGTTGCCAAAAGTGGCCATGTCGTGAGCCTGCCTTCGCTAGGGCGTCAGCTTTCACTGGGCGGGGAGGAACGATGGTGGCTTCTTACTTTGACGATGCCGTATTTTCTGCCTTTCGCTGTCTGAAGGATATGTTTGAGCAGTGGGGCTGAGGGCAGAGGTTTTCCGTCCACGGAAATAAATCCTCTTGATTCCCACAGGGGTAGGAATTCCGTTAGGCTGTTGCAGACATACAAACTGTCCGAATATATGTCTGCAGGGGTCGGGAATGAATCGGGGTGCTGGACAATGTAAGCAATGGCCGCTAACTCAGCTGCCTGCGAACCTAAGTGTCCTGTCAATTTTAAAGCTATCTCCTCTAAAGCGCGTCCCTGCACATTCTCTACATTAATACCAGAGCCTGTTATCCTTTTTCCCTCAAGGACAGTGGAAGAGCCATCTACATAAATTCTCAGGGCTTTGTCTGTGGGCTGGGGTCCGATACCTGTCTTTCTTGGTACCGACTTGGGAACAAAGGGTCCTGTGGTGTGCTTTGGGGCTATGACCTCACACTCATGTGAGGTCCCTGAATAATGCAAATTATCGGCCAGAAACGTGTGCGTTTTTGACCGTTTTACAATGATGTCGCGTCCCTGTAGGAGTAGGGTCCATCGCGCTGCTCGAATTTGGCTTACTGTGCCGTCCTTTAGTCTGCCGTCCAATAAAAGCTGTGTCGGAGTGTTCTCGGTCAAAATGGTTACTGGGTTGAGTCCGGTTATGTACGAGAAGTACTGTACGGCCCAGGAAACTGCTAACAGGTGCCTCTCGCAGGCTGAAAATCCTTGTTCGACCGGATCTAAGACTCGTGAGGCATCGGCTACGGGACCTAGACGATCGTGCCTTTCCTGCAGGAGTACGACCGAAAGGGTGCGATCTGTGGTCGCCACCTCTATCGTGTATGGGGAGTGGGGATCTGGAGCTTGCAAAGTGGGGGCTGTGCTCAGGGCGCGTTTCAATGCATCCACGGCATCCGTGTGCTGTGGAAGCCATTTCCATGGGGCCTGTTTCTTTAGTAGCTCAAAAAGTGGGGCTACTTTTGTGGCGAATCCATCTATATGGTTCCGACAATATCCAACCAGTCCTAAAAATGACCGGAGTGCTGTAGCATTTTGGGGCAAGGGCAAATTTACAATGGAATCAATGCGTTTGAGTTCTATTTCACGCTTCCCATGCGTGATGACTGTACCTAAAAATGTGACCTTTTGCTGAAGGATTTGGGCTTTCTTGGGGTTAATTTTGCATCCAATCGTTGTAAGGAGTTCCAATAATTCAGAAAGAAGCGAGATGTGCTCTTCCTTGGTGTCAGTCTTTAGGAGCAAGTCGTCCACATACTGAACAAGGCATTCAGGGTGGGAAAATTGAGATAATCCGTTTGTCAATTGTCTGTGAAAAATGGAGGGGGAGTTATGGAAGCCTTGTGGAAGGCACGTCCACGTGTACTGCTGTCCCTGGAAAGTAAACACAAATTTATACTGGCATGCTTTGTCCAGTGGTATGGACCAAAAGCCATTACTGATGTCTAACACTGAAAAAACTTTTGACTGGAGTCCCAGTCTCAACATGGTCTCGGGACTTGTGGCAACGGTGGGGGCTGCTAGGGGAGTTACTTTGTTCAATTCTCTGTTGTCGATGGTCAGTCGCCATGATCCATCGGGTTTTCTTACTGGCCAAATCGGGGCATTATTTGTCGATGCAACGGGTCGAATCATGCCTTGATTCAATAAGCTTTGAATTACCATGGCTATCTCTCCCTCGGCTTGCTGGGGGAAGCCGTACTGTTGCTGGGGTTTGGGATTAGGACCTGTAATGTTTACTACACCTGGGATTTTGCCGCAGCAGTGCTTCTGCTGGGCAAATGCTGTCTTATGTCTTTTCAAGACCTCTCTAACCGCTTTGTCTGTGGTAATGGTTTGTGGATCAAGCCAGTACTCTCCTGCTGAGCTGATTCTATGGGCATAATCTCCTACTGTGAGCGTAGCGGGGGCTCGTGCTGCTCTAGCCATTTTCCATATGCATTGGTTGGCTGGGTCGAATGAAAGGTTGTATGCACTCATGAAATCGATGCCTAGAGTGTGTTCTGCTGCCTGGGGCAAGTCTACTAAAACATCCGAATGTTTTTTCCTAATATTACCGAGCTGTACGTCGACAGGGGCTGTGATGTGTCCCAGCTGGAGGTGACCTGTAAAGCCACTAAGGGTAATGAACAAAGAACAAAGAACAAAGAAATGTACAGCACAGGAACAGGCCCTTCGGCCCTCCAAGCCCATGCCGACCATGCTGCCTGACTAAACTACAATCTTCTACACTTCCTGGGTCCGTATCCCTCTATTCCCATCCTATTCATGTATTTGTCAAGATGCACCTTAAATGTCACTATCGTCCCTGCTTCCAGCACCTCCTCCGGTAGCGAGTTCCAGGCACCCACTACCCTCTGCATAAAAAACTTGCCTCGTACATCTACTCTAAACCTTGCCCCTCTCACCTTAAACCTATGCCCCCTAGTTATTGACCCCGCTACCCTGGGGAAAAGCCTCTGGTATCCGTAGTGGGCCATATCTCTTTCTGGAACATGATGGAGGAGTTTAACATGGTTCGGGACCCTCCTGTGTCCCAAAGGAACTCTACGGGGTGTCCCCGGACTGTGCCTGCAACTACCGGTCTTCTGGACTTATCCCAAAGGGTATCGCAGACCCAAGTTAGGGAGCCCGAACACCGTCAATCAGTGCCACTCATGGTCGAATTATCTGGTCGGGTGCTAACATTGTGAATGGGTCGGGTATTGTTTCTGGGGGGGGGGGGGGGGGTGGGGGGGGGGGGGGTGGCGTTTGAGTGCTGTTTCCTTTGCTGCTTCGGGGGGGCTTGACATTCTTGGGCGGAATGGCCTTCGTGTCCGCAATTATAGCATTCCTATGTCTTGCGGTGTTGCGCTGTACCTCTGCCTTCATTTACCCATGCGGGGTCTTGGTGTGCCCTTACTGGGCTCATGGTGGTGTCTACTTTCTCATGCTCTGTCTTTTTCTGAATGGACTGTTCCCAAGCTCTGGACAATCGTTTCAGAACCCACACTTCATTGTGTGCTGTGTCTGAGGGGTCATAACTGGCGCATACCTCCAGTCCTGCCTCTGTGGCATGGGACACTAACGTACGGGTCCATTTGGCCGTACTGTCTGCTGATAAATGGGCGCGGGCTAACTCACCGAATACCGCAGTGAAATGGATCCAAAGGCGTCCAGCAAACGCTGTTGGATGCTCTCCCTTTTTCTGCCTGCAACGGTTGAGTCCATCTACCGGGTCTCCTCTGTTATATCCTATGGCGTCTAAAATGGCTGTTTTCATTTTGTGGCGGCTACCCACTCCTACATTTTGTGGGTCGGGAAGGGCTGAACTAACTGAGGGGTCCAAGCACATAACTATGAGCTTGACCTGCTCCGGCTCACCTAAACCATACATCAGGGTTTGCTGTTTTACTATCTCGATAAAGTGATGTGGATCCGATGTGGGGTGGAACGTTTCTATCTTCTCGCGGGCGTCTCGTAACTGGGTGATCGATAATCGGGTGGTGTACACAAAATTGGGTTGGCCTTCCGTGGTAACCCTGCGCTGCGTGGTATTGGGTTGGCTACTGCCTGTGCAGTCGGTGGTGCGGGTGCTTTTCTTTTCGGGGCCTGGGGTCTCTACTTTGATTCTCGGTCTCACTTACGTACCGTTGGGCCGTTTCACTAAGTTCCTGCCAATCGGGGCCATCTTCCTGGTCTAGCTGTGGGCCAAAGGTATCTCTAAACCCATTTTGAACTGATAGCAGGGATTGCAACCTCACAATTTGCTGCCTGCATTTGGCATGGTCCACTGAACTCTGTCTCTGTTCCATTGTGGAACTGTGGAGAGCTCGGAGGGCTGCTTTTAAATCATCGCATTGTTTCTTTAACTGCTGTACCTGATTCTCTGTCTCTTCTCTTACCAGTACAGCACGTTGTGTGTCCTGGTAGGCCTTATCATACTGAATTTGGAAGCTGCTAAGGTGGGCGAGACAGGATTGATGTGTCCTCCTGACATCATCCATTTCCTTGTCCTTCGCTGCTAACTGCTCCCGGCGCTGTACATTTAATTTCTCGCTTTCACTTAAATCTCCCTCTCTACTTTTCTCCTCCTCTAGTTGCTTGCGGAGAGTCCTCATGACCTCCTCTGTGCCTCGCAATTGTGCCAGACAGGACACGATGGCCATCGGCTTACGAATCTTAGTCACACTCTTCTTATGGATCTCGGTCAGGCTGTTCCACCAAGTCTGTCCTCTGCTGCCAGGACCTGTCTCTTCATTCGCGCAAAACTCAGACCATAGGGGCCATCCTGTCCCCTTTAGGTACTTCTTGACCTCTTCTTCCCAAATGGGACACTGTTCTGATCACTTGGTCGCTGCGACCTCGGGCTCTTGTGGGTGCATAAGGCGATTGCCTTCATGGCCATTCCTACAAATACTTCTGTCTCTTACCGGATATTTGGAAGAAGGGGGAATAAAGCGGTGGTGCAAACACGGGTACGGCTTAAGCTATTTTCCGGTTTACGCAACTCCCGAAAGTTTCACGCAACAAAATGTAACGAGTTTACCTTATATCCCTTTGTTAGTACGCATGCAAATTACACACTTCCGAATTCTGGAGGTTTGATCGATACTGCTTTCGCTTGTGGTTTCTTTTACTTTGCCAATTTGGATTCTAATTCAAATGCTTCTGTGGGTTCTCTCGGAGTGACACGGTCACTTCTGGGTTGAGTCCCGTCAGTCGCCAATCACTGTTGCCGATTCTTTTTCTACGTGGTTTTCTGTGACTTTGTTCCAATTAGGGCAATCAGTGAATTTGCCTTTCTTTCTATGCTATCTATGTCCAAATGATTAGAGTCGCCAGGTATCGAATGATACCACCACAAGTTTCAACCGGCTATCGATCAAAGAGCCAAACACCAGTTAGTTAGTTCAAGGTCAAGGGCACTTTATTTACACACAATTAGTCATGCAACATAAACACTACTAGTTAACTACACCTATCAGCTAAGACAACCTGTACTTAACTTTGGGCACCCAGCTAAGGTCAGAAAACAGTGGCCGCTGTTCAATTCTGGATCTCTCGGGTTCGAAGGGGTAGTTGCTGCTCATCAGTCTGGTAGCGGGCATTGAACTTGGACTTGCGTCTGGTGTTGCTACGATTGGCGATGACCGTGACTGGGGTACCAAGGCCAAAAGAGAGCGAACATATGACGAAGTCTTCTTCTTATACTCAGGGGTTTTCGCGCTCTTTTGGGCGGTCCTTCGATTTGGGCCTTACTAATTGGGTGGTCCCTGATCACTCCGTTCGATTCCTTAACCAATAAGTGGGCGAGGATCTGGATGGTTGGGCATGTCCCAAGCGGTCACTGACCCCGTTGTTTGCGTTTTCCTTGAACAGGGAGTGGCGCCGAAATGTCTGGGACTGTCCCGGTTGCTTGAGTACCAGTCCTTTGTTTTGGGGAAGATCGGCCATCAAATGCTAATCGGCCTGATTAACATGCTAATGGGACGGAGTTTCGATACCGCCTGGACTTTTGCTGACAAACATGCATTTCAGGCTCTGGGCCTGCCTGATGCTTGGCTTGTCCATTTTACCCGCCAGTCTTTGCAAGTTCCTCTGCACCTAGTTGGAAGTGGCCATCCCAGATGGCCACAGAATAGTCACATGTTGAAAAGTTGGATGGAAATTGGCTTGAAGCTCTTTTAACTTCCTTGTTTTGACATGCAAGGACACTTCCTGCTCATTGAGTATGGCCCTCCTTCCTGGAGTCACCATTGCTTCAAAGCATTTTGTTGATATCGAATCAGATTAACACTGCTACAGGGCAAGGGAAAACCAGCTCTGCACATCTGACTAAAGAAAAGCAGCAGTGGAGTGAAATAGGCAAGGAAAAACTTGTAGACGGAGACAATAAGGAACATCGGCAAAGACAGCGAAAATATGGGAAGGAATTGAAAGGAATGAAGGTGCGAAGAAAATAAAGTAATTGAGGTGAGCAAGTTACAAATAAAAGTGAGGGAATTAAGAGGCTTTGAATGTGGGTGAGAGGGGTCATGTAGCTTCTACCATTCGCAGGCTTGAGAAAATAATTGTGCATTCAAAAATTAATACATTAATCGCCAAAGTTGACATTAATGCCCTAATTTTGATTGATGCATTTGATTCACTTTACCTGTAGCAACTGGCTTCTGCGGGAGTTTGTTTGCACGGCATCAACTTGGTTCAATGTCTTTCTTCTTCCTAAATACAGATCACACATGCCCAGACTTTTATTTTCTTATCCTCTATTTCTAATTCTTTACTTTGTTGCGCAATCCATCCTTCACAATCGCCATTCAGGCACAACAATTGTTGTTCAAACATGGGTTTGTCTATTTCGAACAATTTTCAGTTTCTGTACTGAGAACTGAGCACCACCAGAATAATTTTCCAAACAGATTAGTTTGCTACTCTGCACAGGCTGAGTCATTTTATAATTACCTCCATACAGATCCAGAGCTGAATGTTGCCAATAATGAGGTGCTTTGTGATAAATCAGCACCTTTTGATTTGAGTGGTGGCCTCTGTGCAATGGGAGGGCTTAACAGCGAAGACGTCACACACACTTTAAACTGGAGATGGGGTGCAGTGAGACTGAGTGCTTCAATCCAGCAATTTGTGACGGGAACGAATTTGGTGCAGAAAGGGAACAGGCGCTGCCTGGCCTTTTACAGAAAAGGAATCATCTGAGTGGGAGGCGTAGATATTGCAATGGGAGTGTTGAAGCCCAGAGGCATTCATAACACATTCAGGTATGCAGTTCACCAACACCTTCTCTTAGGGGTGGACAATAAATGCTGGTCTAGGCAACCACACCTATACCCCGTGAATTAATTAAAAAGCTAGACAGGTGCAATTGATGATTTACTGAGTCTCGAGACAAACCCACCCTCCACCTTTCCCATCCCCATAAAATTGGAAAGTAACATCGCAATCTCATATTTTTGGTGTGAATGCCTCCTTTCCATTTTCCCTTTTCTTATGAAGCTTTTGGCTGTCAGCCTTTATTGAGTGATGTATTTTACAAGGACCCTGTCCTGGTGAGTCTTGTACAGATGCACTATACAGGAATGGTTGATCCAAGTATGAGAATGAGGAAGATCCTTTCAGCTGAAGCCAAGCCTCACAATGTTCACCTTATTGTTCTGTCCAGCACTGCACATGTATATACGAATATGCCCTATATGAGCACACTAATTAGGAGCAGGACGAGATCAGTC
Organism: Scyliorhinus torazame; assembly: GCF_047496885.1. Taxonomy (NCBI): domain Eukaryota; kingdom Metazoa; phylum Chordata; class Chondrichthyes; order Carcharhiniformes; family Scyliorhinidae; genus Scyliorhinus; species Scyliorhinus torazame. Next base: position 107,909,801 of record NC_092727.1, read on the forward strand.
GACCCCTTGAGCCTGCTCTGCAATTCAATATGATTATGGCTGATCTTCTTTCAATCTCAACTCCACATTCCAGCCTACCCCTGATGAAACCTTCGCACCCTTGCTTATCAAGGGTCTATCTACCTCTGCCTTAGAAATATTCCATGAATAATATTTGTTGAGGGGATGTCGACTTGACTGGCTTGTCCAGCCTATAATGCCAATCCCTAATTACAGGTTGCGCGGCAGTTCAGAAGTGAGTTAAGTGTCAACCATATTGCTGTGGATCTGGATTCACAGGTAGACAGACCAGGTAAGGGTAGCAGATTTTCTTCCCCAAGGGACGAGTTCCATCATTGGACTTTTAATTTCAGACTTTTATTGACTTCAAATTTGACCATCTGGCGTGGTGGGATTCAAGCCCGGGTCCTCAGATCATTACCCTGGGTCTCTGGATTACCAGTCCAGTGGCAACACTGCTGCCGTTAGAGGAAAATAGTTGCAATGACTCACACCCCTTTGAGAGAAAAGGCTCTCTTCACATCTGCATTAATTGGGCGACTGTTTGGCCTGGCATCTCCACAATTAACGACCAGTAGCAGCATTCCCGATGTGGCGGTGAGTCCAGCATAGGGGAGAAAATGGGAGCAGCTGCCGGCCCCGATCCTTTTCTGATACTCCAGTCATCTGCTGGCAGCGGCATCAGGTTTCGCGCCCCTATTAATGGGTTGGACACCAGATTCTCCACGCCGGCATGACTCTCCAGCCCTCTGGCATTCACGCAGGTGTGGATTGGTACAAGTATATGGCAGCGTGGCCCTTACCCGTGGACCTCACGATCAGCCAAGGGGTAAATATTTAAGGTAGGTGCCATCAAAGTCCACTGGAGGGTGCCACCCCTCCCCCCCCCCCCCCCCCCCCGCAACAATGCAACTCCTGCCCACCACACTCCCCCCTGGCAAGTAGGGGCATCCTCCATTCCCCACCATGGGGTTTGCTGGTTCACCCTCTTCCGTATGACCGCATGAAGTTGTCCATCCCCTGCTCACCAGAGACACCCGGCAGAGATCCGCATCAGAGACCCCAATCACACCCCTCCACCAGAGACCCCATCAAGCACCTCCATTAGAGACCACCACTAGAGACCCCATCAGAGACAGCAACCAGATCCCCATCAGAGAGCCTCATCAGAACCCCCCCTCCACCAGAGATCCTCATGAGTGACTCCCCAACAAAGACCCTCCTAACAGGGAACCCTCATAGTAGTAAACCCACCATTGCAGAGAATCCCTATAGCAGAGAACTCTCCATATTAGAGAAAACACCATAGCACAGAAAGCAGCCCCCCCCCCCCCCCCCCAAGCAGAGAAGCCCCCCCCACGCATCAGTCTCCCCTGTCTGAAAAGTAAACTGCAGTCCAGGCACTGATTTCTCACTCACCCTTGCCTTACACCTGCTGCCTCAGACACATGGTTAAAAGAAGCAGCTATAACTTAATACAATGCCAAAACCACAAAGCAAGGCTTTAAACCCCCTCAGGTTTTTTGATTGGCAAGGCCTCTATTCACTTCAAAGAGCAATAGCTTTTAGTAGTCTGTAATTGACAACTTCCAGACAGCCAGATGTGTGGATTGATTATTTTCAATTTCCTTGATACTTGAATGGATCTCAAGTAGCCTGCTGTGAAACTAATTGTACTGTTTATAAACATCTGGCTATTAACACATCAAAATCCACAGATGCTGCCGGACCTGCTGAGATTGTCCAGCATTTTCTGATTTTGATTCAGATTCCAGCATCCGCAGTAATTTGCTTTTCCCTTTACCTGACTGGCTGACAGTCACACCATCCAGTCCCTGACCAATGACCAACTCTAAAGTTCAGCGGAATCTGTGGGAAGTGATCGCAACGTGGCAGAAAATGCAACTGTGGTGCATTTGGTTTCCACTTCCCCCTTCTCCGTCTTTTTTGCCTTCCTCTTTTTCCCATAATGGCTTCCAGATCCCAGGAACTACTGACTGGGCCCTCATAATTGCAAAGTCTCACAAGAAACAATATATTAGTGCAAACACGGAGACGCTTTTGGTTCTGTGAAGAATAATGGTTTACCCTAAAGTGTTCCATGGTACATCAATGGTTCTCATTGCAGGTTCTCATGCCTCACGTGGAAGGTGGGAAGGGGATAGAGGACCATGAGTGGGGAGGGCACATCTCTCATTAAGCAGTTATCTGGGGGATAAAGTTCCCCGCCTCTGCCACAGAATAACTTTGTTAGCAAAACTATCAAATCTGGAACATGATGTGGAGATGCCAGTGTTGGACTGGGGTGGCAAGAAGTCTTACAACACCAGGTTAAAATCCAATAGGTTTGTTTGGAATCACTAGCTTTCAGAGCGTATCCCACCTGATGTAGGAGCTACACTCTGATAGCTAGTGATTCCAAACAAACCTGTTGGACTTAAATCTGTAACAGTGCAAGGCTGTGTTATTCAGTTCATGTCAGATGCTAAACATATTAACAAAGGGGTTCTCCCAAGTCTTAGTATGATGCCAATCATGATGTTAAATCTTCAATCCGCAAATGACGCATGACTTTATATTTTCACTTTCAGAATCTCTGCCTAAATTGAGGAAATCAGAATTCGAGAATCACAGCGTGAAGAGGCTGTGGAGATGGTTAATTCAACCAAACATTGCATTTGGCAAAGCAGGACATTGTTCATGTTCTCAATATTAATATTAACTATCATAATCTACAGATTTCAGTTTAGTTATGGTAATATGAGAACCAAATATCTTCAGCTTTTTCAAAATGTAAACATGGCATTGCAACACAAAATAGAGAATACTGAAAGGGTGAATATTTATTTGAAAGGAATTTGGACGTTTCGATCTGATGGACGACTTGGCAACCAGATGGGGGAATATGCAACATTGTACGCATTGGCAAAATTGAATGGTCACCAAGCATACATTTTGCCTGCCATGGCCAATTACCTGTCCCCTATCTTCAGAATTACCCTTCCGACCCTCCATGACAGTGTGAAAAACAGAATAACTTGGAAAGAATATCATGTCAATGACTGGATGGAGGATCAGTACCGCAATATTCCAGGAGACTATGTTAAATTGACTGGATACCCGTGTTCATGGACCTTTTATCATCATATCCGAGAAGAAATTCTCCGTGAGTTCAGCTTTCATGACTTTCTGAAAGAACAGACCAATACGTTCCTTAGACGCATCAGAGGGGAGCGAAAGAATGTGACGTATGTTGGTGTTCACGTTCGAAGGGGAGATTACGTACATGTCATGCCAGATATGTGGAAAGGAGTTATAGCTGATAAGAAATATTTAGACACAGCAATGGCTTACTTCAGAAATAAATACAAAAATGTTGTTTTTGTCGTGACAAGTAATGGAATGGATTGGAGTAAGGAGAACATCGATAAATCCAAAGGAGATGTTTTCTTTTCAGACGATCCAAAGCAATCCAGTCCAGCCGATGACATTGCTATCCTTGCTCATTGTAATCACACCATAATGACAGTTGGGACATTTGGTTACTGGGCCGGCTACTTGGCAGGTGGGGAGACAATTTACCTCACAAACTTTACTTTGCCAGAATCACCATTTCTAAAGTTATTTAAGTATGAGGCGGCATTTTTACCCGAGTGGATTGGACTTCCTGCTGATCTCTCACCTCTTCTGCCCAATGGAAATGGCAAATAATCCAAACAGATACACACCCTTCCATCTTCAAAGCTCCAAAATTTTAGATGGTTCATGTTTAATTACTTTTCCAATTTTGAGAACACCAAATTGAGTTTCTGGCGAGTAACCTGTGTTAATGTTGCTGAGGTTGTTGACTGAACAGCATTGAAGGGTGAAGGATTTATATAGTTCACAATTGTTTAAATAGCATGGAGTGTACTGTCAAGACATCTGTAAGGTTAAAATAAGCCAAATGCTGTGGATGCTGGAATCTGAAACAAGAACAGAAAATGCTGGAAAATCCTAACCCGTCTGCCAACATCTTAAAGCGCACTTCCAGGAAGAGGATGAAAATTGAATCTCATTACCTTTCTTATTTCATTTTTGCTATGTGCAAGAATGAGAGGCTGCCACACCTAATTATCTCACAATTATTATCAACAGTACAATATCTCCAGAATAGCACAATAGCCCTTTAATATAGAAAGAATATTTCTTAATATTGATGCTGGAAATCTGAATTGAGAACAGAAAATGTCACTGAACCTGCTATGTCCAGGATTTTCTGTTTTTAGAATATTTATTGAACGTTCAAATAAAATATAAAAACATTACGGGATGAGGGCGTCACTGGGCTAGGTCAGCATTTATTGCCCAACCCTAACTGCCCTCCAATTCAAAGGGCATTTGAGAAGTGTCCGCATTGCTGTGGAACTAGAGTCACATGTGTACCAAGTAATGATATGTAGACTGACATGTAACTAAGGGGTTAATCAGAACACCTGCCTGTGGCACGCCCATGAGAGGGCATTACACAACTCATTATAAAAGCAGACACACACTAGACCCTCCCTCTCATTCTTGGCAGGGACTGTAGGATGAGCACCAGAGTAGTTTAGATCTCAGGCTGGGTCACCACATGTGGCCTAGATCCCAGTTGTACAGTTAGTCATTATCACTGAGTTACTAGAGTTAGATCAGCTGGGTGTTTAAGAAATGTACCTTGAAGAAATGGGTGTTTATCAGTGATGCCAGAGAGTGGGTGGAGCTGGGATATCTGCCAGCTTTTTACTTTTGTTTTAGGCTGTTTGCTGCAGGGTGTGTTTTAGTTTTGTTTTCAGTGTTGGAGCTGAAGCCAGACCAAGCAGGTGTACTGCTGTTCTCTCTGCCATCAAAAGACTATCTCTTGATCATTTTGTCTTCTGGATGTTGTTTGGGAAGTTATTAAGGATTACTTAGTGTTATATTCTTTGGGGGTTGTATTTGAATTAATGGTTGCTAAGATGTTCACTGTATGGTATAAAAAGGTCAACTTGAGTTCATTGAATAAACATTGTTTTGCTTTAAAAAATACTTTTCCATTTCTGCTGTACCACACCTGTAGAGTGGGCCGTGTGCTCCCCATACCACAATCGAGTAAAAGTTGTGGGTCAGGTGAACTCCATGATACACTTTGGGGTTCTCTAAACCCTGGCCCATAACAATGGTCAGTAGCAACTTATATTAATCAAACAGCATAACATAACATACCAGACCAGGTTCTGATGGCAAAAAGAGGCATGAGTGAACCAGATCGGTTTTTGCAACATTGGTTCCAAGACCTCATTCGGCTTTCAATTCCAGATTAAAATTTTACCTTCTGCCATGGTTGGATTTGAACCTGGGTCCTCAGATCTTAACCCGGAGTCATTAGATTACTAGTTTTGTGACAATCCCACAATCCCATCACCTCCCAGATTGCATCCTGAAGTATCCAAAACCAACAATTGACTCCGAAAGCAATTCCTTCGCCTTTGTCACTTGGGTGGATAGCTGACAGAACAGATTATTAACCTGAATGGAATACTGGCCTTTACATTGGCTAAAGCAGCACTGACGTCTGTGTCTGTAAAATTCAGACACATTAACCAAGTTATTATTCAAACGATTTACCCAGGTGCTCTTATTTACAAGGTGATCAAAGGACAGACACAAGGGCCGAGATTCTCCGTTACCCGGCGGGGCGGGCCGTACCGGCAGCGAGGAGTGGCGTGAACCACCCCGGCGTCGGGCCGCCCGGAAGGTTCGGAATCCTCCGCACCTTCAGGGGCTAGGCCAGCACCGAAGGACTTGGCGCCGCACCAACCGGTGGCGAAGGGCCTCCGCCGGCCGGCGTGCGTTGGTGCATACGCGGGAACACCAGCGTGTACTGACGTTATCCCAGCGCATATGCAGGAGGGTTCTTCTCCACGCCGACCATGGCGGACCATTACACCGGCCGGTGTGGAGGGAAAGAGTGCCTCACCGGCACAGGCCCGCCCGCGGATCGGTGGTCCCCGATCACGGGCCAGGCCACCGTGGGGGCCCCTCCCGGGGCCAGGTCCCTCCATGCCCCCCTTAGGACTCTGCAAGCCGCCCGCAGAGCCAAGTCCCGCTGGTAAGGACCTGGTCTAATTCACGCCGGCAGGACCACCCGAAAACGGGCAGCCAGTCGGCCCATTGCGGGGCGGAGAATAACCGGGGTGGCCGCTGCTAACGGCCCCCGACCGCCGCAGTGCGATTCCCGCCCCCGCCGAAAAAACGACGCCGGAAAATCCAGCAGCCAGCGTCTGGGCGAGATTCACCCCGCCCCCCGGCGATTCTCCGGCCCAGCAGGGGGTCGGTCGGAGAATCCTGCCCAAGTTCACAATTCACCCCAAGTTTATTTTCAAACACAATATAACAGTTTATTGCCCCTGAAATCCCAACTATCAGATGCCTAAGATTCTTAATACTATCCATGCCGATGAACTGGATAGGGCTGCGGGTCCAATCTGAGTCTCGCTCTTCTCAGGACTTGCGTCTGCCAAGTTGGGTCTAGCACGTTGCTGCCGTCTGTTCTCTGGTCTGCCATTGAGTCTTCTCAGCTGCCTCTGCATTGAGTCTTGGCTGGTGTAGGTCCCTAGGTGTCTGATTCTTAGCCCCCGCTTCGCACACGTCCAGAAGTTTCTCTGGCCCTCGGCCAATGAGGTCTGGGGCGGTGTCACAGCACCCAAAGGAGTTGCCGATTTCAACTCTGCAGGACATCAGGAACGGCCCCACAGGGTCCCATCTTTGGGTGCATTCTCTGCACATAACCTTTTTGCACATATGGTAATGGTGGGTAGCTAGGTGCCAGAAAGTCTGGCTTAATCTGGGCAATTCACAACAATCGATCCACTTGAATGCGACCAATTTTCTTCCAATGCCATGTTGACAGAGCAGGCCCAGGCTTTCCCCGGCTGTCTGTCTCTGTCCAGTATATTCAAACTTGGCTGTTCAAATTCCCATCAGGCCCTGTCTGTGCTTCTGACTGTGGCTTTAATTTAAAATGTCCAATTCTTAATTTAAAGTGTCCAATTGCAGGTGGCGCCTAAAATTCAGGCGGTTGACCAAGTCACCACACTGACATGAAGAAAACTAGAATCCAACACAAAGTCAAGCTACAGCTGTGCTAAGCCCTTAATAGAGCACACTTGGAGCACTGTGTTTGAGATCTGGGCACCACATCTTATGAAGGGCATATTTTCCTTGGAGGGAGTGCCGATTAGATTTACTAGAATGCTACCTGGAGTCCCAAAGAGAGACTGAACAAACGAGGGTTGTAAACTCTATAATTTCAATGAGTAAGGGGTTGATGTTTTCAGGATATTATGGGTAACTGAGTTCAGAGAGAAACTATTTCTGCTTGACAAATCTAGGGCCAGTGACACATAACCTAAATATTTGAACCAAATGTTTCAGGTATGATAGGGAAATCCTCCATACGTAAAGGGTGTTCTGCGCTTGGAGCTTTCTTGCACAAATGGTAGTTGGTGCTGCATTTGCTTTCATTTGAAATCAGAGCTTGAAGGATTCAGGCACAAACCCCGTTATGGCCGCTAAAGCTCACAATTCTATCATAATGGCCTAACACTCAGGAAGGATTTCCCACCCTGCTTTTCAGTGGGTGCGAAGACCAGAGTGGGTGGAGAATCCAATGGAAGGCCCAAATCAGCTTTACGCTGGCGGGATTTTCCATTGAGATTGTCACTGCCCCCACCAATGTCGCAATGGGGAGTCCATAAGACCATAAGACATAGGAGCAGAATTAGGCCACTTGGCCCATCGAGTCTGCTCCGCCATTCAATCATGGCTGATATTTTCTCATTCCCATTCTCCTGCCTTCTCCCCATAACCCCGATCCCCTTATTAAACAAGAACCTATCTATCTCTGTCTTAAAGCCACTCAGTGAATTGACCTCCACAGCCTTCTGCGGCAAAGAGTTCCACAGATTCACCACCCTCTGGCTGAAGAAATTCCTCCTCATCTCTGTTTTAAAGGATCGTCCCTTTAATCTGAGATGGTGTCCTCTGGTTCTAGTTTTTCCTACAAGTGGAAACATCCTCTCCACGTCCACTCTATCCAAGCCTCGCAGTATCTTGTACTTTTCAATAAGATCCCCTCTCATCCTTCTAAACTCCAACAGTCCTCAAACGTTCCTCATACGACGAGTTCTTCATTCCAGGGATCATTTTTGTGAACCTCCTCTGGACCCTTTCCAAGGCCAGCACATTCTTCCTTAGGTATGGGGCGCAACACTGCTCACAATACTCCAAATGAGGTCTGACCAGAGCCTTATACAGCCTCGGAAGTACATCCCTGGTCGGGAACCCATTAACATACATTAACGTGTACTTAGCTGGCCTCCCTGCTGGATCATTGCCCCATGTAGGGAATTTTCCAGAGATTCCGGCCTCAAACTGGGTAATTATATTTAAATACGCGTACTTCAGGTTCTCGTCCAATCAGGTTCTCGCTGTAATCAGGTTCTCGGCCAATCGGGCCAGGCGACTCGCAATGTGTTTGACACCCGGCGAGGATCCTGATTTTTCCCTCTCGATGATTCGATGGGCCATCGCGAATCCCAGCTGAGGCTAAGAGCCCCGGGGACTCATCCCCAATGTATCTCTTCAAAGTGTTAAAAATAGTCAAGTAAAGTTAAGTTTGTCAGTTAAACGTGTGAAAAAAAGTGGCCAATATTTTACTTTGCAAAAATCTACAATTTAACTTCTCTTTGTCGAAAACCAATTTACAGTTCTAAAAATGATATAAAAAGCATCAATTTTATTTGAGAACTGATTACTTTTTTAACTATGATTCTATGTTATCATGCATGGCATTTGTATATTATCTTTCAACTTCCTTCAAAATTGTTTGCCTGCTGCAAACAGTGGAAAACCTTCTGTGTGATGTGCACGTTGAGATTATAACTCACATGATGTCATTGGTCTTTCAACACAAGTGATTCAGCGCATGTTTAGTTAATACTGTCAGGAAAGAGTTCATGTTCTCCAATTCTTAACCTGGAATTGAGGTCAGACTGCACTTATTGTTTAATAGACTGCACCAAATATAAAAGAGAGATAGGTGACATTATGGTGTTGTTGGGGAAGTGATTACTGAACACAATAAACTTGGCGTTGAACAAGTCAAGACTTGCTTTCTAGTTCTTATTGTAGAGTTACCATTGAACGTAACAAATACTGTAGTTACTTATTATATTCATGTCTCAAACAATTGTGAGCAGTATCTTTGGTGCAGCTATTTCTAAATTATATAAATGTGTCAAATATTTATGTTGAGTGAATGACAAAGTATATTTTGTGTGAATATCAAGATTACAATCTAACAACAACCTGCGAGTTACCATTGATCAGAAACTGAACTGAACTAGCCACATAAACACTGTGGTTACAAGAACTCAAGAGAGGCTAGGAATCCTGCGGTGAGTAACTCACCTCCAGACTCGCCAAATGTTGTCCACAATCTTCAAGGCACAAGTCAGGAGTACGATGGAACATTGTCCACTTGTCTGAATGAGTGCATGTCGAACAACACTCAAGAAGCTTGATATCCTTGACGAAGTTGATTGTCACCCCATTCACAAACATTCACTCCCTCCCCCACCGACGGACAGTGGCAGCTGTAGTGATCTCTATATGTGCATGTACACAAGGGGTTAATGTGTAATCAGTAGCACCACATGATCACTAGAGGGCCAGACCAACAGGGGTATAAAAGGCAACCAGATTGGGTCTCTGGCTCGCTTGGGGGTGCACTGTGACCAGGGTAATAGCAGAGTAGTTCAGATGGCTAGTGGAGCTACGTATAGTTACCTTAGTTAGATCTTGTTAACCTTATCACTGGTATCAAAGTTAAAGTAAAGAACTCATGCAATTATTGTTATAGTTACTCAATAAACCTTTGGTTACTACTAGATTCAGAAGACCTCATCACTAACCAAGGTTTGAGTAGCACATGTTACCTACCATACTGGTAACAAAACATGGTACCAGGCGAGTGGCTTTAACAGAACTAGTTAGATTAGGTTAGACAAAAAGAGAAGAAAATCCAGACTGGACATACGACTATGGAAGACTTCGCAGCAAATGGATCCTTGACGACTAACTATGGGACTCATTGGACCTCAAGGGCATCTGGAAACAACCGGTAATTTAAGTTATAACTGGAAAAGATTTGAACAGATATTCCAAATATTTTTCACAGCCAATGATTTAAGCACCGTCTCTGATGCAATGAAAACAGCACTACTACTCTCAATAGGAGGGCATGATGCTAGAGAAATCTATAATTGCTTTAATTACTGAGAAGGTGAAGACAACACCAAAATAGAAGTAATACTCAAAAAATTTGATGAACACTGTCTGGTGAGATGCTGGAAAGATTTAACTCTTGTCATAAATACCAGAGAAATGGAGGGCCCATCACTGATTTTATTACAAACCTCAAAGTTAATACCACAAGGCTGTGATTATGCTGATTTCAGAGACACTGTGATAATGAATCAATTAATTTCTGGACTATCTGATAAAAATTTGAGGGAAGAACTATCACAAGATAAGTATCTAACTCTAGAAATCGCTATACAAAAATGCCTTGCTTATGAACAAAAACATAATCAATACTTTGAGCCTCTACAAACACAGAATCATTATCTAGAAAACAAAATCGGTAAAAATGGCGCGAACACTCACCACGAGGCAGGATCTTACTCCATGCAACAGCATTTTTTGATTGGCAGCCATCTTGAGCGAGGAGTTCTGGCCAGTACGCACATACGCACTTCTCAAAAGGAAGTTAAATGGCAATCTACACTTGCGCGCATGCGCAGTTGCAAAAAGAGCGCACAGTAAAGTAAACTCGAGTTGCGCATGCGGATTCGATTTCTACACATGACGTCACGAGCGGCATGACGTCAGAGGACCCGGACCGCGCCCACTTAAAAGGGAAATGCACGAAAATGAACAAAAATAAATTTAAAGCTGCAAAACCCAATTTTCTTACCGCAAAAGACAGAACAATGCCTGAACTTACACCAGCAGTTGCAAATAACTTTCACAACACCCTGGAACAAGCAGTCTGCACCACCCAAAGTGAATAGCACAATGACAAATCCGAAACCAAAGAAGATGATTTGTTCATTGAACATGAAGAGAACGATAACAACTCCGAAACAAAAAGAGATGATTTGTTTATCGAACAATACACACAATACTATTCAGACATGGCTGAGTTATTCGGATATGCTGATCACAGCATCAGCAACACGGTTGAAAAGCTCAACACGACTCTTCTCATGGTAGATGGATCCAATACTATGATGCCATGGCAGATCGTCGATACATTGGATGACAGCAATACCCAAGAAGAAGACGCTGTCCCACAGAGAGCACAGAATGACTCCATTGAGAGAGCACAGATCGACTCTACAGCGAGAACACTGCACGACTCCACAATGAGAGCGACGACAGACTCCACAGAGAGAGCGATGAAATACTCCACAGAGAGAGCGATGAAGGACTCCACAGAGCGAGCAATGAAAGACATCACAGAGCGAGCGATGAAAGACTCCACACAGAGAGCGATGAAAGACTCCACAGAGAGAGAGATGAAAGACTCCACAAAGAGAGCGACGCAAGCCTCCACAGACAGCTCGGTGACAGACTCAAAAATGGAAGCAAGCAAACACTCCATAGCGAACGCCATGCATGAACAAGACTATGAAAGTCTACCAAGCTCATGTGAACAACAAAAATACTATGACAGTCTACCCAGCTTATTTGAGCCACCAGAACCCAGCTCATTTAACCAACAAGAAGACAGTCTACCCAGCCTATTTGAGCCACCAGAAGAAGACTATGAATGTCTATCCAGCTCATATAACCAACAAGAAGACACTGAATGTCTACCCACTGTATGTGAGACAAGTGACGAAGAAATCACAATTCCCATACAGGATGTGCAGGATCACAGCGAGACTGACAGATCTCAGCTCATCTGCACAGAAGCACTCAACAATCAGAGGAGGGCTACTCATGAGTCCAGAGAGACCATGTCAATTGAAATCTTGAAGATTTTGACTCTAGAAGAGGAGCACCAAGAAACCAAAGGTGATTCAAATGAACCAGACGTAACTCCAGAAGAGGAGCACAAAGAGATCACAGATGATTCAAGTGAACCAGAAATGACTCTAGAAGAAGAGTACCAAGGAAGCAAAGAAGAGGAATCAAATCCACCACAAATGACTGATGTCACCAACATCAATGTAACATCAGATCATTCTCACAATTCTCAAAAAGAAACGCTCAATGTAACAGATACCACAAAAGACACTGACACCAATAACGGGGACAATGACTCACATCATCCACACGGAACACTCATTCAGCGCAACAAGAGCAACAGAAACAACAAGAAGCGCTGCAGAAATAAGAACAATGACAGTAATAACAAATACTACAAGAACAACAACAAAAACAACAAGAAGCATAACAAAAACAGAAACAACAAGCATGCTAAAAACAACAACAAGAGTGACAACAACAAGAACGACAACAAAAACGACCAAGACAGAAACGACAACAATGAAACAATGACCTGTACAACATGATACAACTCTGCACATGAAGGACAATGCCACAGCACACTGCAAAACAATGGAAAGAGTACAAACATGCCATGGCATGGCAACAAATCTCACAAATTCACATTTGCTCCACAACAAACAAGCAAACCAGCTTTCAAGAAAGATGACATACAGAATCAATACCACAAACACAGGAAAACATCCAGGTCAGACAACAAAGATGTAAAACAGAATCGCTAACGCAAGCATAGAAAAAAACAAGCATAAATCAGACAACAAAGTGATTTGACCATTCAAATACCTCATTGATGACTTCTTGGTTACTTAAACACAGGAACACTGACAGCGTTCACAAAGAAATAACAACATCAACATCACCACTTCAATAACAGAAGAAGAAAGCAACTCGACCGAACAAACTCATAAAGTATGAACTCACAAATTATTTTTTTTTAAATTAAGATTGGACTCATAAATATTAATTGGCATTGTATAATCATCAAGATCATCACAACTTGTACATAACATTATTTGTCTACCTATTTCACGCAAGTGAAAACATCTAAGAGATTAAATGTATCAACATTTGACGGACCAACTCATTGATTTTATGTAATGCATTTGCCAACTGCATCCATTATGTTTGTTCAATTTTCTTTACAATGTACAGAAAATATGTAACATGAAAAAAGGGGGATGTAGTGATCTCTATATGTGCCTGTACACAAGGGGTTCATGTGTAATCAGTAGCACCACATGATCACTAGAGGGCCGGACCAACAGGGGTATAAAAGGCAACCACATTGGGTCTCTCTCTCTCTCTTGGGTGCACTGTGACCAGGGCAATAGCAGACTAGTTCAGATGGCTAGTGGAGTTACGTATAGTTACCATAGTTAGATCTTGTTAACCATATCACTAGTATCAAAGTTAAAGTAAAGAACTCATGCAATTATTGTTATAGTTACTCAATAAAACTTTTGTTACTATTGGACGAGTTCGAGTCTTCTTCATCGAGATTCAGAAGACCTCATCACTAACCAAGGTTTGAGTAGCACATGTTACATACCACACAGGTAACAAAACAGTGGTAGTGTTTACCACCTACAAGATAGGGTGGGAACCTACATAAGGATCCTGAACAGGGGGTATGAAGAACAAGAGAAAAAGACAGCAAGGGACATAAGAATACTGATAGGCAGAGAAATCATGGGACAGAATCAGATAAGGACATTGTAAAAAATAGTAGGAACTGGACAAGGAACGTTAAAAGGACTTGTCTTAAGATTTTGTAGCTGAAGGTTCAGAGCATTTGAAATAAAATGGATGGATGAGTTAAGCAGAGAGATATAAAGGGGATATGATATAGTTAGGATTATGAAGGCATGGCTCTAAGGTGACCAAGGATGGGAACTAAACATTGAGGGGTATTCAGTTTTAGGAAGGACAGATAGAAAGGAAAAGGTGGTGGAGACGCATTGTTGTTCAAAGAGATATTTATACAATATTTTGGAAAGATATTAACACAATGTAAAAGGTTTCATTTACTCCACACAGACTGGTCTTGGGTGTCACTGTTAACTGTGGGTTTTTCTCTCCTCCTGGCGTTGAAAACCACAACCTAGAAGTGTCACGCTGGGACAGCTTCGCAAGAGAGCGAGAGAGAGCAAGGCTCACTGTTTATATCTGACTAGTGAACTTGCTCTTATGCCACACCAGTTATTCGGACTGCCACCTGCGACTGTGCGAGGCTCTCCCTTGAAGCTGGTGGAATAGTCACCCGGAAGTCCCTCACGAGGGCAGTTTCACAAGAGAGAGAGAGAGAGAAAGAGAGACAACTGTTTATTCCTAACCAGTAGACCCTCTCGAGTGAGCGTTTTCGAGGCACCAGATTCTTTTTTGGTCCTGTACCCCAGAACTATGTTCTGGCAACGTTTGTGACTTACCAGAGCGGACAATGAGAGAAAGAGAGACTAAAAAGGGTAATTTTAAAAATAAATAGTTTATTCAAGAAAATCCAGATCGCCAAAACAACCCAAACTCAGATCACAGCACACAATACCCACTACTATGGTATGGGAACAAGAAATTAAAGGCGGCACAACGTAAATTCTTACTTTTACACAATTACCTTTACACCCAAACCACCCCACCTCAACAACCTGACCTATGTGGGGGATTCTAAAGGCTGAAGTATACCCACTGCTCCTGGAGTTGATTTCAAAGTCACAAAATGTCTCCTCTGCTCCTTCTTTAACATGGCTGGACCTTTGTAACAGTATCGTCCTGTAGTTTTCTGTTTGTCTTAATTCTGTTGAATTCTTCTTGGATTTTTTTGCAGTATCCTTTTCTGCCAAAAATCTGTAGTCTGTAATTGAAAATATGGAAAGATGTGTCATTTGAAACATGGAAGTCTGGCAATATCTGGTCTGAAAGAAATACGAGAGAATACAGGGCAAGATCAAAGGGTTAACAGCAGCTGCAAAGAGCAGGATTGTAAAATGCAGATAGCCTTAGTCAAGCAGGCTTAGCAAACACACAGGATTTTTGTATGAAGCTAAAAACAATGGTTCACACCTTCATTGAAATTAACCATCTTAGTAAGCATCTGGAAAAGCATGGATGAGGGTTTCAGTTGAGCTAGGTGATAAATGTAAACCTTTCAAGTTATAACCAAGTGGATTTTTAGCATTATTCTAAAAGCAATGATTCACACCTTCATTGAAGTAAAATCAGCAGATAGAAAAGAATGACGAGGGTGGCAAATATATAGGTGTGAAATTCTGCTAACACCAAGTAAATTAAAGAAAATTGGAGACTATCATTCTACGAGAAACATAATTTAAAGCTAAAATCAAAGTCAAAATTATGAGCTGAGGACACAATTGGAAAATAAAACTATAGAAATGACAGGAACCAAAATTCACACACCTATTGAAACCAAAGCATTTTTGAATATCACAAAGGAACTTTGAACAAAGCAAACAATGTAATCAGAGACCTGAGAGCTGAGGTCATGTCAAAATGAATACTTAGTTGTATTAGAATGTTTAGATCAAAGATACTTTTTATCATCCAAGTGAAATAGAAGTTACTTTACAATAAAGTCATAAAAATGTAGTAACTGTTAGAAAAATATATAAACCCTGAGAAAGGAGCAGAAAAGCACAGAACCAGAGGGGCAGAGAAGGAGAGAGAGAGAGGCAGAGAAGCAAAGAAGGAGCAAGAGAAGCAAGCAGAGTCAGCTTACAGTCAGCTCGGACACAGGAAAGGGACAGAGCCAAGGAGCCGAGCTAAAACAGCTAATACATCTAAGGAAGACCAGAATTTAAAGAGGAGGCAGAGTCAGCTCAGAGGTAGCCAGCAGAGTCAGCTCTCACAGCTCGGTGCATGGGAAAGATAGAGCATAGCAACCGAGCTCACCAGCGAATATATCTAAAGAAGACCAGACTTTAAAGAAGATTGGTTGTCAAGCTGGGCCTTAAGGTCCCTTCAACCAACCAGAAGGATCCAGAAGCACGATCTTTTTACCTTTCTGTAAAGACAGTGATTGCATCTTGTAAAAGAAGAAAAAATATAATAATAAAATAACTTAATTTAACCTGAAACAGTGGTTATTCCAAAGTTTACTTTACTTACTTAGCAATGCGGGACCCAGGATCGATGCTACCAAGTGGTAAGTAGATGAAATCTTATATGCAGGTATGAGTTATACCGGGGGATAACTCGAAAACATAGTTTGACCTGAATAGCACCCACCGAAGCCTGCATCGGAGTCAGGGAGTGAGAATCCCTGTTCACCATTTAGAATATCGGCCCTTTTAGGTATGGGGGAATTGTAAGAATAGTGGTGAGTTTTCAACAACAAGCCTTTTCTTTCTTGAAGTCTTCCGCTGTAATAGACTGAAATCTCCTTGAGGTAGCCTTTCCTTGTAGTCTGCACTTGTAGTCTGCCCTTGTAGCCTCGGCTCGTAGCTGAGTAACCTCTGTTTCTCAATTTGGTAGTAAGGGTGAATCTTCGAATCTTTGTATGAATCTCTATGAATGATTTTCTCTCAATGAATCTCTGAACTCTGACTTGAGTTCAATATTTTAAAGGTTAAAACCCGAATGGAGTTGGCTGCCCCCCCCCCCCCACCCCCCCCCCCCCCCCCAGTATGTTTCAGGACAAAGGCGTGCTAATTATTTACAGGATGAAACTGATATGATCCGTTTTATCACAAAGGTCCCAAAATGTTTCAGGAGACATCTGATTTTCTGCAAATTGTTTCAGGCAGTTGCTGGGAACTGTTAAGCGTTTTCCCATTCGTGGAGGCAAAATTTGTACAGCTGGGGCAAAATCTATTTCCATACTCATTGGGCTGGATTCTCCGATTTTGCGGCCATGTCCGGAGGAAGCGGCTAGTCTTACGGCCAAAATGTCAGCCCTGCCCCCGCACCAATGCTCTGCCCGGTGGAGGGGGGGGGGGTGTTTCTTGCAGCCACGACCATAAAACCCCTGACTTTACCTGCAGATACGGACAGAGAATGGTCAGGTCCGTGGCCGCGCAGGCGCACGGCGGTGACCTGAGACGGCCGCGCCATACAACATGGCACCGGCTGCGTGCAGACGCGGCTTGCCAGGTAGGGTCCTCCGTAACCTGTCTCGCCACCCCCGGATCACACCCCACCAGCCCCGCCAGCCCCCCGCCGAAACGTCCCCCACCCCTCCAAGTGGAAGGCTCCTCCCACCCCCTACTGTGGCGGTGCTGGATACAGTCCGCAGCCGCCACGTGACGTCCCTGAAAACTGAGAGGACACGTGACCGACGTCATTGGGATGTCGGCCCTTCAGGGGCGGAGCATCAAGGGAGGGCCTCAGGTGACGTCCTGAGACCTTCTCAACGGCGTGCGGTGTACTCAGCAATTATGTCGTTTTTGAGGGGGCGGAGCATCCGAAAAACAGCGCTGCCCCCGATATTGGAGTAAAACCGGATTATCTGGCCAATTGCCGAACGTGAGTACGGCAGAATTTCGGAGAATCCAGCCCATTGTCTCCCCCACAGTTGATCAGGGCTTTCGAAACCCTTCTGCATAATTTTCAGTTAGATTAGCCATAACTCATGGCTAATTTGTCCACACCCTAGATGAGTCTGAGAGTGTACTCTGATGTCTGCTCTCTTGCAGCCATCTTGCTGGACTGTCTCAAGAAAGTTTCTGCCCTTTATTAAAAAACAAATCTCCGTGTGCCTTGTACAATTTTGTCCAGGTGATTTTGTCGTGAAGATGGATTGCTGTAACTTACAACAGGTGACGGGGAATCTGTATGGGTTGAGTTAAGAAACACCAAGGGACAAAACACATTCAAGGTGTGTAGATCACCAAGCCTTAGTATTAATGTTGGGAATAGCATTATACAGGAAATCAAAGATGCAAGCAATAAAGGAACTGTGAGTATGGGTGACTTTAGTCTGTATCTAGATTGGTCAATCAAATTAGTCACATGACCATAGAGGAGGACTTTTAGGAGTGTATACGGGATGGTTTTCTGAACCAATATGTTGAGGAACCAACAAGGAAAAAGGCCATCTTGGGCTGGGTGTTGTGCAATGAGAAAGGATTAGTTGGCATCGAGTTATGAGAGAATTCTTGGGGATGAGTGACCATAATATGATAGAATTCTTTATCAAGGTGGATAGTGAGGTAGCTGATTCTGAGAACAGGCTCCTGAATCTCAATAAAGGTAACTATGGTCGTATGAGGCGTGAGTTGGTTATGATGGACTGGGAAACATGACTGAAAGGAAGGACGGTGGACAGGCATTGGCAGGCATTCAAAGAATGAATAGATGAACTCCAAAAGTTGCTTTTTCCAATTTGGCACAAGAGTAAAAAGGGAATTGTAGACAAATCATGGTTGAAAAGGGAAATTAGAGATCGTATTAGATTCAAAGAAGATGTGTACAAATTAGCAAGAAAAAGAAATAGACTTGAGGGATGGGAATAGTTTAAAATTCAGCAAAGGCGAACCAAGGCCTAAGAAGGGGAAAGTACAATATTAAAGTAAGCCAGCGGGGAACATAAAAACTGACTGGAAATGCTTTTCTAGTTAAGTAAAGAGTAAAAGATTGACAAAAATGAATGTCAGCCCCTTACAGTCAGAAACGGGGCAATTCGTAATGGGGAACAAAGAAATGGTTGAGGATCTAAATCCGTACTTTGTTTCTGTCTTCACATAGAAAGACTTGAATAATGTACTGGACTAAACCATTAGCACGCTTTTGTCCTGAACCTTACCGATGGGAGGGGCCAGCCAACTCCATTCAGGGTTTAACCTTTAATATATTGAACTCAAGACAGAGTTCAGAAATTCTTTGAGAGACTCACTTTGAGAAACACAGGTTTTGGTGAGGGCCTGAAGGAAATTAATATGAGTAAAGAAATACTTTGGGGAAAATTAACGGGATTGAAAGTGGATAACTCTTGAGGTCCTGGTATACTTCATCCCAGAGTATTTAAGGAAGTGGCCCTAAAAATAGTAGATCCAATGGTGGTCATTTTCCAAAATTCTTTGAACTCTATTTATTGGAGAGTAACTAATATAAGCCCGCTATTCAAAAAGGAAGGTGGAGAGAAAAGAGGGAACTATAGACCAGTGAGCCAAATATTGGTAGTTGGGAATTTGCTGGAGTCCATTGTCAATGATTTCATAGCACAGCACTTGGAAAGAAGTAGTATAATCAGACAAAGTCAGCATTGATTTATGAAAAGGAAATCATGCTTGACAAATATACTGGAATTCTTTGAAGATGTAACTCATAGAGTAGACCAGGGAGAACCTGTGGATGCGGTTTATTTAGACTTTCAGAAGGCTTTCGACAAGGTCTCACATAGCACAGATTACCATGGGCACGATTCTCCCAAAACATTTCTAAGTTCATTTGTGGCGGGTTTTTCAGGGAGTTTCCCGTCGGCTCTGCTGGTGAGTTCCCCACCGCTGCTGAATGACACTTTGGGCTGGATTCTCCGATTCTGAGGCTATGTCCAGAGCAAGTGTCTTATGACAGAAAAGACGCTTTAAAACCGGCTTTTGCGGGCGCCGTTTGCTCACGCTCCTTGTGGGCATGTTTCTGACTCGGACATCTCGCGGGACCTGGGTGGATGCCCTGAGGTGTGAAGACTTCTGGGAAACCCATAAGAGCCCACCCGTCCCGGCATTCAATGCCTCGAGCGAAAGTGCAACGTGGCTGGTGGATCGCTCCCCATGAAAAGTAAAAGCGCATGGGATTGAGGATAGTGTCTTGTTGAGATGTATAGAAAGCTAGTTAGCTGACAGGAAACAAAGAACATAGAAATAGAACAGTACAGCACAGTACGGGCCCTTCGGCCCACAATGTTGTGCCGACCATTTATCCTAATCTAAGATCAACCTAACCTACACCCCTTCAATTTACTGCTGTCCATGTGCCTGTCCCAAGAGTCGCTTAAATGTCCCTAATGATTCTAACTGCACCACCTCTGCTGGCAGTGCATTCCACGCACCCACCACTCTCTGTGTAAAGAACCTACCTCTGACATCTCCCCTTCCAATCACCTTAAAATTATGTCTCCTCGTGACAGCCATTTCTGCCCTGGGGAAATGTCTCTGGCTAGCCACTCTATCCATGCCACTCATCACTTTGTACACCTCTATCAAGTCACCTCTGTTCCTTCTTCGCTTCAGTGAGAAAAGCCTTGCTCTCTCAACCTTTCTTCATAAGACATGCCTCCAGTCCAGGCAGCATCCTGGAAAATCGCCTCTGCACCCTCTCCAAAACATCCACATCCTTCTTATAATGAGGTGACCAGAACTGGACACAATATTCCAAGTGTGGTCTAACCAGGGTTTTATAAAGCTGCAGCAAAACCTCACGGCTCTTAAACTCAATCCCCCTGTTAATGAAAGCCAACACACCAAACGCCTTCTTAACAACCCTTTCAACCTGGGTGGCAACTTTGAAGGATCTATGAACGTGGACCCCAAGATCCCTCTGTTCCTCCACACTTCCAAGAATCCTGCCTTTAACCCTGTATTCAGCATTCAAATTCGACTTTCCAAAATGAATCACTTCACATTTATCAAGGTTGAACTCTATCTGCCACTTCTCAGCCCAGCTCTGCACCCTGTCAATGTCCTGTTGTAACCTGAAACAGCCCTCGACACTATCTACAACTCCACCAACCTTCATGTCATCAGCATACTTACTAACCCACCCTTCCACTTCCTCATCCAAGTCATTTATAAAAACCACAAAGAGCAGAAGACCCAGAACAGATCTCTGCGGGATACCACCACGCGGAATACTTTCCATTCAT
This sequence comes from Scyliorhinus torazame, assembly GCF_047496885.1. Lineage (NCBI taxonomy): Eukaryota > Metazoa > Chordata > Chondrichthyes > Carcharhiniformes > Scyliorhinidae > Scyliorhinus > Scyliorhinus torazame. The sequence goes on from NC_092727.1 coordinate 107,930,751, forward strand.
TACCACTCGCTGTTATCTTTCGACCTGCCAATTCTGTATCCAGACAGCCAAATTTCCCTGTATCCCATGCCCCCTAACTTTCTGAATGAGCCTACCATGGGGAACCTTTTCAAATGCCTTACTGAAATCCATATACATCACATCCACTGCCTGACCTTCATCAATGTGTCTTGTCACATCCTCAAAGAATTCAATGAGGCTTATGAGGCATGACCTGCCCCTCTCAAAGCCATGCTGACTAGCTTTAATCAAACTATGTTTTTCTAAATAATCATAAATCATATCTCTCAGAATCCTTTCCAATATTTTGCTCACCAAAGACTGATTGGTCTGTAATTCCCAGGGATTTCTCTATTCCCTTTCTTGAACAGGGGAACAACATTCACATCCCTCCAATCATCCGGTGCTACTCCAGTGGAGGAATGCAAAGATCATCGCCAATGGCGCAGCAATCTCCTCCCTCGCTTCCCATACTAACCTTGGGTATATCCCCTCCGGCCCAGGGGACTTATCTATCTTGATGTTTTAAAACATTTCCAGCACATCCTCCATCTTAATATCAACCTGTTTGAGTCTATTAACCTGGTTCACAGTGTTTTCATGAGCAACAAGGTCCCTCTCTCTAGAGAATACTGAAGCAAAATTTTCATTTAGGGCCTCCCCTATCTCCTCAGACTCGACACACATGTTCCCTCCACTATCCATGATCGGCCCTACTCTCACTCTGATCATCCTCTTATTTCACACATAAATGTAGAACGCCTTGGGGTTATCCCTAATCCTTCCCGCCAGCGCTTTTTCATGCCCCCTTCTAGCTCTCCGAAGCCCATTTTTGAGTTCCTTCCTGGCTACCTTGTAACCCTCTACAGCCATGCCAGATCCTTGCTTCCTCAACCGTACATAAGCTTCCTTCTTCCTCTTGACTAGAAGCTCCATTTCTCTTGTCATCTCCTTCACCTTACCATTCCTTCCTTGACTCAGTGGGACAAAACAATTCAGCACTTGCAGCAAGTGCTCCTTAAACAACCCCCACATTACTGTTGTGCATTTTCCCAAGAACAACTGTTCCCACTTTATGCTCCTCAGCTCCTGTCAAATAGCAGTATAGTTTCCCCTCCCCCAATTAAATACCTTCCCATCCTGTCTGTTCCTATCCGTCTCCATGGCTGTGGTAAAGGTCAAGGAGTTGTGGTCACAGTCACCGAAATGTTCTCCCACCGAGACATCTGACATCTGGCCTGGTTCGTTGCCAAGCACCAAATCCAATACGCCCTCCCCCCTCGTCGGCCTATCTACATATTGAGTCGGGAATCCTTCCTGTACACACCTGACAAAATCTGCTCCATCCAATCCATTTGCAGTAAGGAGGTTCCAGTCAATATTAGGGAAGAAGTCACCCATGACAACAACTCTGTTACTTCTGTACCTTTCCAAGATCTGCCGGCCAATATGTTCCTCCATCTCTCTGCTGCTATTGCGGGGTCTGTAGTAAACTCCCAATAAAGTGATTGCTCCTTTCTTGTTTCTGACTTCCACCCACACTGACTCAGTAGACAAACCCTCCTCGAATACCTCCTTTTCTGCAGCTGTGGTGCACTCCCTAAATAACAGTGCCACTCCCCTCTTCTTTTACCTCTCTCCCTATTCTTCTTAAAACATCTACACCCCGGAACATCTAACAACCATTCCTACCCCTGTGAAATCCATGTCTCCGTAATGGCCACAACATCGTAGTTCCAAGGACTCATCCATGCTCTAAGTTCATCTCCCTTTTTCCTGACACTCCTTGCATTGAAACTGATGCACTTTCGCCCATTCCACTGAGTGCAACTTTGCCCTATCAACTGTCTATCCTTCCTCTCAGCCTCGCTGCATACTATTTCTGCCTGTTCAACAGCTACCCTGATCCATAGCTCTGATTCCCATCCCACTGCATACTAGTTTAAACCCTCCGGAAGAGCTCTAGCAAACCTAGCAGAGAGTTGGCATAAATGAGTCTTTTTCCGATTGGGAGGCAGTGACTAATGTGGTACCACAGGAACCTGTGCTTGGACCCCAACTGCTCACAAAATGGGCTTGATTCTCCAGAAAGAGATCTGAGTGTGTTAGCGAGCAGGATTTGCTGCAGGTTTCCCCGTGCTCAGCACAGCGTGGCCGGCAAAGCTATTCCACGTTAATTGGTCCACTTAATGAGGTGTCATGGTTTTCTCGCCGCGAAAAAACAGCTTCTTCCCCGCTGTTACCAGACTCCTAAACAACTCTCTTATGGACTTACCTGCTTAACACTACACCACTGCATGCTTCACCCAATGCCGGTGTCTATGGCCGGGATTCTCCGCCCCAACGCCGGGCCGGAGAATCCCCGAGGGGGTGGCGCAAATCCCACCCCGCCGCCCCGATGCCGGCTTCCCTATTCTCCGGCGCCGTTTTTTGGGGGCCACCGGGGTTCCCGCCACGCCGGTCGGGGGCCGTTGACAGTGGCCCCTCCGCCATTCTCCGGGCCCCGATGGGCCGAGTGGCCGTCATGTTTAGCCCAGTCCCACCGGCGTGGATTACTCACCTCACACACGGCTGGACCTGGCAGGTAAGTGTGTGGGGGGCCGTCATGGGGGAGTGGGCGGAGGGACCCCACGGTGGCCTGGCCCGCGATCGGGGCCTATCGATCTGCGGACGGGCTGGTTCCGTGGGTGCCTTCTTTCTCCGCGCGAGGCCCCTGTAGGGCTCCGCCATATTGCCCGGGGGCCGGCAGGGAGAAGGGAACCCTCACGCATGCACGGAAATATGCCGGCCGGTCCGCGCATGCGCGAAATCACCCCGGCCCTTCGGCGCTGGCTGGAGCTGCGGGAACCACTCCGGCGTCAACTTAGCCCCCCAGAAAGTGGAGATTTCCTCAGTTTCGGGGGCCATTGACGCCGGAGAGGTTGGCATTGATTTTCATGCCGGCGTGGGAACATAGCCCCATCATTGGAGAATCCCCCCTATGTATTTACATTGTGTACCTTGTTGCCCTATTATGTATTTTCCTTTTGTTTTCTTTTCTTTTCATGCACTAAATGATCTGTTAGAGCTGCTCGCAGAACAATACTTTTCACTGCACCTCGGTACACGTGACAATAAACAAATCCAATCCAAGTGAAGACACGCCAGCTGATTCGCCGGCACTGCACTCACCAGACCTCCGCTAACAAGGTCGAGAGGCACTTAAGCAGCACTTGCTCAGCTAACCCCAGCCAGCTCGCCACAATGGCTTCAAGGAGACCAGCCACAAGATTCGGGGACGCTGACCTGGAGAGGCTGCTAGATGACGTGGAGATCAGGAGGGATGTCATGTTCTCCCGAGGGTCCAGTCAGGGGCAGCCGGGACTTGAACCAGCTGCCCCTCCGTCCCGAGGTGAACCCCAGGGTCATATGGGCACCAAACGGGAGATGGGGGTATTGAGTGCCAACCCGGACCCATCCCCTGGAGTGGCGATGGTGGTCACCAGCTCCCCTGCGTTTCACCCATCTGCTGAGGCTGCGTCTCACAGTCAGCATACGGAACACGGCAACACGACTGTGCATGTGCCGCTGACAACACGACTGTGCATGTGCCTAGGAGCCTCCAGAGGATGCCCGCCAGTGGCATCGAAGGCCACAGGATGATGCAAGCAGCTGGCTGCCTCTACCGCTGATGTGCATCTTGGGGACACACCTAGACGTAATGAAGAGCTAGGACATCAAAACATATCAAGGACCACTAAGTGCACCAGGAGATGGTCTAGGGGGTGGGGTGGGTGGTGGTGGTGGGGGGGGGGGGGGGGGGGAGTTGTAGGTAGGGGTGAGGGGAATGGGAGTGCGGGTGGCGGAGGGGCAACATCTTTTGGAGGTTGGGGAATTGTTAAACACAATAAACACCTTTGTGCCCAACCGATATGATGCCTTTGTCACTTTCTTCCACAATGCGGGCTGATCTCAGAACCCATGGCCCATCTCTCCAAGCATCTCCCCCTTCCCATCGCACCTCCCCACCCTTCAACCATGGATATGTCCCCGGAGCTGTCTCCCATCCCCTGGGTGTTTGGATGTTGGCTGCTGCGTGTGTGGTGTTGCTTCTCGCAGCATTCAAGTACAGTGTCCAGGCATCAAGGTGTGATTGGGATGCTTGGCAACACTCCCACATGCTATATGGCCCGCCCACCCATGGGAATCCACTTTGGATGGGTGAAGTGCTCACTTAATTACGATTGCCAATTCCCAGTTAGTAATAGCCTTCAGCCGCGAGGCCAGAAGCCTCTGCAGTTGATGGGGTATGGTTGGTTGGTGGGACGACAGGGACAAGGGTTGCCCCCGAATGGTTAAACATGATTCAGGGTTGGCATGGTGGTATGCGGGTGGTTTCCCCCCCCCCCCCCACTCTCCAGGTCTACCCTCCCATGGCAGCCCACCCCTGCGGAGGGTCCCCCACCTCCCCACCAAGCACTGGGGTGGCAAGCCCAGCATCCCTGGGCTTTTAGCCTGTGAACAAAGATGGCTACTCCCCTCTTTGGCTCCCCACAGAAGCCCTTCCACCACGTTCACGTTTTTAAAAAGGAGTACTAATCGGCGCAGCGTGACCACTTGCTGGGGAGGTAGCTGAATGAAGGGAGGCCGTTGGATATAGGGTGGCTTTCATTATTTGTATGGAAATGGGGCTTAAGTGGAGATAATTGGTTTCTCGCCACGCTACTGCGAGATCCCGCTTTCGCCTTCGGGAGCCAGCCTCATTTCGTTGAGCGAGAGCGTAATGGGGCCAGAGAATCGTGCCCTATGTTATCATGATTTGGACGAGGGAACTAAATGTATTATCTCCAAAATTGCAGATGATACAGTGTTGGGTGGGTGGGTGAACTGTGAGGGGGGTGCAGAGATGCTTCAGCGGGGTTTGGACAGGCTGAGTGATGGGCATATGCATGTCAGGTGCATACAGTATGGACAAATATGAAGTTATCCACTTTGGTAGCAATAATAGGAAGGCAGATTATGGTTTGAACGGGTGGAAGTTGAGAAAGGTGGATGCTCAGCGAGACCTTGGTGTCCTTGTGCATCAGTCACTAAAAGGTAGCCGCAGGTACAGCTGGCAACAAAGAAGTATGTTGGCCTTCATAGCGACAGGATTTGAGCACAGGAATAGTGATGTTTTACTACAATTATTAGGGCGTTGGTGAGGCCACATTTGGAGTATTGTGTGCAGTTGTGGTGACCTTATCTGAGGAAGGATGTTCTTGCTATGGAGGGAGTGCAGCGAAGGTTCACCGGGCTGATTCCTGGGATGGCGGGACTGTCATATGAGGAGAGGCTAAGTCGGTTAGGATTATATTCATTGGAGTTTAGAAGAGTGAGAGCAAATCTCACAGAAATGTATAAAATTCTGACAGGATTAGACAGGGTGGATTCAGAAAGAATGTTCCCGATGGTGGGGGAGTCCAGAACTCGGGGTCAGAGTTTGACGATAAGGACTGAGGTGAGGAGAAATTTCTTTACCCAGAGGGTGGTGAATCTGTGGAATTCACTACCACACAAAGTAGTTGAGCCCAAAACGTGATGTAATTTCAAGAAGGAATTAGAGATAGCTCCTAGGGCGAAATGGTTCAAGGGATATTGGGGGAAGGCGGGATCAGTGCATTGAATTTGATGATCAGCCATGATCATAATAAATAGCGGAGCAGGCTCGACGGGCCGAATGGCCTCATCCTGCTTCTATTTTCGACATATGTTTCTATGTAATATTCACTGCTGGAACTCACCAAGGCTCCTTCGTGGGCATCTTCCCAATCCACGATCGTTACCATCTAAAAGACAAGGACAGCAGACATATGGGAACACCACCACCTGGAAGTTCTCCTCCAGTGGCCATCCTGACATGGAAGTACATCGTAATTTCCTCTCTGTCACTGGGTAAAAGTTTGGTAACTGCCTCCCTAAGAACACTGTGGGTATACGTACACCACATGGACTGCGGAAGTTCCGGAATGCAGCTCACGACCACCTTCTCAAGGGCAATTTGCGATGGACAAAAAATGTTGGCCAAGCCAACAGTGGCCACATCCCATGAATGAACAAAAAGAATAATAGTAAATAATGTCACTTGTTGTGCTCACTATGCCACAATATATATTTCTTCAAAGAGAAAAGGAAATCCACTTTGTCTGTAAAGTTACTGCTGTTATTTGTCTCCAATCAGTTTTTTTTTCACATGTTTTGAGTATCTATTGAATGATCACTGTTTAAACTATAAATATTACCATTGTAACGCATACATCTCCTGCAGAAGGCGGCAGAGAGGCGACGCTGATTGGCTGTTGTGGGGAGTGAATTGTGGAAAGCTGCTGTCGGGTGAGTTTCTCGAACTAATATATTTCAGGCAGTGGCTAAACCCGAGACATACACAAGTAGTGTCTCCCGATCCTCCTCCTCTAACCCCAACAAATAAAGACTGTGTGGTGAGTTGGTGAGGTAAGCCTTTCTTTCCTTTTCGTCTCTCTACCCTTCCACCACCTCTAACCTGCGGGGAGTGTGAAAATCAGACAAGCTTTTTATTTCTCTCTGTAATTGTCACGTGGATAAATGGAAGGGATGGCCGAGAGGGCAGTGCAATGTTCCTCGTGCGGAATGTTCGAGCTGAGGGACACCGTCAGTGGTCCTGCTGAGTTCACCTGCGGGAAGTGCACCCATCTTCAGCTCCTCAAAGACCGTGTTAGGGAACTGGAGCTGGAGCTGGATGAACTGAGGATCATTCGGGAGGCAGAGTCGGTTATAGGTAGAAGTTACAGGGATGTAGTTACTCCTGAGAATGAAGGTAGCTGGGCGACGTTTAAAAGGAGGGGGAAGAAGCAGTCAGTGCAGGTTTTTCCCCTCAATAACAGGTATACCATTTTGGATACTGTTGGGGGGGGGGACCTACCAGGGGTAAGCCACGGTGACCAGGTCTCTGGAACTGAGTCTGTCCCTGTGGCTCAGAAGGGAAGGGGGGAGAGCAGGAGACAATTAGTTATTGGAGACTCTATAGTTAGAGGTACAGATAGGCAGTTCTGTGGCAACGATAGAGGCTCCCAGTTGGTGTGGTGCCTCCCGGGTGCCAAGGTCCGTGACATCTCTGATCGTGTTTTCAGGATCCTTAAGGGGGAGGGGGAGCAGCCACAAGTCGTGGTACACATCGTTACCAACGACATAGGTCGGAAAAGGGATGGGGATGTAAAACAAGAATTCAGGGAACTAGGGTGAAAGCTGAGAGCCAGGACAGACGGTGTTATCATCTCTGGATTGCTGCCAGTGCCACGTGCTAGCGAGGTGAGGAACAGGGAGATAGTGCAGTTAAACACGTGGCTACTGGGATGATGTAGGAGGGAGGGTTTCAGTTACTTGGCTAATTGGAGCACATTCTGGGGAAGGTGAGACCTGTAGAAACAGGACGGGTTACACCTGAACCAGAGGGGCACCAATATCCTGGGAGGGAAATTTGCTACAGCTCTTCGGGAGGGTTTAAACTAATTTGGCAGTGGGATGGGAAACTCATTTGTAGTCCAGGAGATTGCGTTGCTGGACTTCAGGAAGTTGTGGGTAGTGCAGTACTGAGGAAGGTACCAAGGTCACAAGATTGGACCTGCAGGCATGTAGTTGGTTTGAAGTGTGTCTACTTCAATGCGAGGAGCATCAGGAAGAAGTTTTGTGAGCTTGAAGCATGGATTGGTACCTGGGACTACGGTGTTGTGGCCATTACGGAGATGTGGATAGAACAGGGGCAGGAATGGTAGTTGGAGGTTCCGGGGTTTAGATGTTTCAGTAAGATTAGGGAAGGTGGTAAAAGAGGTGGAGGAGTAGCATTGTTAATCAAGGATAGTATAATGGCTGCAGAAAGGCAGTTTGAGGAGGTTCTGTCTACTGAGGTAGTGTGGGCTGAAGTTAGAAATAGGGAAGGAGTGGTCACTTTGTTAGGAGTTTTCTATAGGCCCCCAAACAGTAGCAGAGATGTGGAGGAAAAGATTGCAATGCAGATTTTGGATAGGTGCGGTAGACACAGGGTAGTTGTCATGGGTGACTTTAACTTTCCAAATATTGATTGGAACCACTATAATTCGAATAGTTTGGATGGGGCTGTTTTTATCCAGTGAGTGCAGGAGGGTTTCCTCAGACAATATGTGGATAGACTGACAAGAGGCGGGGCCACATTGGATTTGGTACTGGGTAATGAACCGGGCCAAGTGTTAGATTTGGTTGTGGGAGAGCACTTTGGAGATAGTGACCACAATTCGGTGACTTTCACTAAAGCAATGGAGAGGGATAGGAACATCCGGCAGGGCAAGGTTTATAACTGGGGGAAGGGTAATTACGATGTGATTAGGCAAGAATTGGGGAGCATAAGATGGACACAGGAATTGTCAGGTATAGGCACAATTGAGATGTGGAGCTTGTTCAAGGAGCAAATACTGCGTGTCCTTGATATGTATGTCCCTGTCAGGCAGGGAGGAAATGGTCGAGTGAGGGAACCATGGTTTACAAAAGAGGTTGCATGTCTTGTCAAGAGGAAGAAGGGGGCTTATGTAAGGATGATAAAACAAGGTTCAGTTAGGGCACTTGAGGGATACAAGATAGCTAGGAAGGAGCTCAAGAAAGGGCTTCGGAGAGCTAGGAGGCGGCATGAGAAGCCCTTGGCGGGTAGGATCAAGGAAAACCCCAAGGCTTTTTAGACTTATGTGAGGAATAAAAGAATGACCAAGGTGAAGTTAGGGCAGCTCAAGGACAGTAGTGGAAATGTGTGCATGGAGTTGAAGATATAGGAGATGCCCTAAATGAATACTTTTCTTCAGTGTTCACAAAGGAGAGGAGCCATGTTGTTGAGGAGGATAGTGAGGTACAGGCTGGTAGGCTGGAGCAGGTAGATATTCAGAAGGAAGATGTGTTAGAAATTTTGAGAAGCCTGAGGATAGATAAGTCCCCTGGGCCTGATGGGATATATCTTGAATTCTTTGGGAGGTGAGGGATGAGATTTCAGAGCCTTTGGCTTTGATCTTCATGTCCTCACTGTCTACAGGAATAGTGCCAGAAGACTGGAGAGAGGCGAATGTTTTCCCCTTGTTCAAGAAAGGGATTAGGTATAACCCTGGGAATTATAGGCCGGTTAGTCTCACTTCTGTCATAGGTAAACTTTTGGAAAGGGTCCTGAGAGATAGGATTTATGATAATTTGGAAAGATACAGCTTAATCCAGGATAGTCAGCACGGATTTGTGAGAGGTAAGTCTTGCCTCACAAGTTTGATTGTATTCTTTGAGGAGGTAACTAAGTACATAGATGAAGGTAGAACAGTTGATGTCGTATACATGGATTTTAGTAAGGCGTTTGATAAGGTGCCCCATGGTCGGCTCATGCATAAAGTAAGGAAGCATGGCAAAGAGGGGTATTTGGCCAATTGGATTAGTAACTAGCTATCACATAGAAGACTGAGGGTGGTGGTAGATGGTAAATTTTCATCCTGGAGCCCAGTCATTAGCGGTGTACCACAGGGATCAGTGCTGGGTCCTCTGCTATTTGTAATTTTTATCAATGACTTGGATGATGGAGTTGAAGGTTGGGTTAGTAAATTTGCTGATGACACCAAGATTGGTGGAGTAGTGGATAATGTGGAGGGCTGTTGTAGGCTGCAAAGAGACATTGATAGGATGCAGAGCTGGACTGAAAAGTGGCAGATGGAGTTTAACCCTGATAAGTGTGAGGTGATTCATTTTGGTAGGACAAATTTGAATGTGAATTACAGGGTTAACAGCAGGGTTCTGAAGAATGTGGAGGAGCAGAGAGATCTCGGAGTTCATGTCCATAGATCTCTGAAAGTTGCCACCCAAGTGGATAGAGCCGTGAAGAAAGCCTATAGTGTGTTAGCATTTATTAACAGGGAGATTTAGTTTAAGAGTCGTGAGGTTATGCTGCAACTGTACAAGACCTTGGGTAGACCACATTTGGAGTATTGTGTGCAGTTCTGGTCACCTCATTATAGGAAGGATGTGGAAGCATTGGAAAGGGTGCAAAGGAGATTTACCAGGATGCTGCCTGGATTGGAGGGTAGGTCTTATGAGGAAAGGTTGAGGGGGCTAGGGCTTTTCTCATTGGAGCGAACGAGGATGAGAGGTGACTTAATTGAGGTGTATAAGATGATGAGAGGGATAGATAGAGTGGACGTTCAGCGACTTTTTCCTCAGGTGGATGTAGCTGTTACAAGGGGGCATAACTTTCAGGTTCATGGTGGAAGATATAGGAGAGATGTCAGAGGTAGGTTCTTTACTCAGAGAGTGGTTTGGGCGTGGAACGCACTCCCAGCTATGGTAGTGGAGTCGGACACTTTAGGAACTTTCAAGCAGTTATCGGATAGGCATATGGAGTGCACTAGAATGATTGGGAGTATGTTGATTTGATCTTAGTTTCAGACTAGTTTGGCACAACATCGTGGGCCGAAGGGCCTGTACTGTGCTGTACAGTTCTATGTTCTATCTCTGTTGTTACGTACTGGAGTTGAAAGTTGATTTAGATGGTTTATTAATGATGTTTACAGAGTATAATTGTTGTACAGAAGGACGTAACTGTTCTTACTTTGTGAAATATTTGTGCGTTTATAATTTTAAAATGATTTTAAAAACAAATTATTGCCAAAAATATTTCATTTAATTAACTTGTTCTATCTTCCATGAGTTGGTATTTGTGAAGGAAATGGTGAACTGGCAAGTGGCTGTCTTTCAGTGCCTCAGTCATTAATAATTAATGTGTGGGACGTTTACCATGGGAGGAATTACAGCTGAAACACATCCTGCGCTCTCCTGATGTTCATACACTTCCAAATTACTAATGGGGACCCCTGATCATTTTCCCTTTATAAACCCAAGTGCAGGGCCACTAATTGGAGTGCATTTCCCAAACGCTGGCTGAGCCTTTTCACTCTATCGAAGTAAGATCCAACCTGCTTTTAGCGAGAGGAAAAATACTTCACATCCTTCAGCCATCATTTCCAATGCAGTCAACAACTGTTCCTCCCTTTGCTGGAGCCAATAGTTACATTTGTTTCCTGCCAAAGAAAAGGGCCTGGAATTTGTTGTAATAATGAAGTCAAACTGTCAACATTCAACATCATTATTCCAGCAAACCTAGACGTTTCTATTGGGCTGAGTAGGCTCCTTCTAAGATTGTATCGTTAAGGGCCCCTGAGATTGCAATATCCCTGCAATGGTGGACTGACAACAACATTCACTTGAATTGTAATGACTTAGGCCAGGCCTTTGAGATTGGCCAATTAGAATACGAGTTCCCTGATTAGTGGCCCAATCAGGGAACCCCTTTCTGTGTATATAACAGGGAGTGCCAGATCCTCTGCACTCCCGGTGTAGGCAGCAGACGGAATGGTTGTGGTTGTTCAGCTCTTGGGTTTGTAAATAAAAGGAATTCTGGTGACGGGACTTCTGCCTCCGTGGACTTATTACAGTGGCGACGAGGAAAACGGAACGACCCGAAGAAACCTGCTCATCAGTTGGACTCTTTTGACCCTGCAGTGGAAGACTGGGCCCAATATGTAGAGCGGATGAAATACTTCTTTAGAGAAAACGATATAATTCTGGATGAAAAGCAACGGGTCATTCTGCTGACCGCGTGTGGCCCAGCAGCCTTTGCTGTTATGCGCAGTTTCACTTTTCCGGAGGCACCGGATGCGAAAACTTTCCAGGAATTGACGGACTTAGTAAAAGAGCACTATGACCCCAAGCCACCTCTGATCCTGCGAAGGTCCCGGTTTTACTCAGCATTCCGAGATACTGGTGAGTCAGTTACAAACATTTTAACAAGATTAAGGCGATTAGCAGAGGCTTGCGAATTTGGCCTGATGCTAAATGAGATGCTCCGAGACCGTTTGGTATGTGGAATAAATAATTTAGCAATCCAGAAACGTCTGTTAGCAGAGGCAGAGCTGGATTGCAAACAAGCATTGCAGCTGGTTTTGTCCTTAGAAAAAGCGGCAAGCGGAGTGCATGAGTTACAGGGTACTCCGATGGAGGTAGACGCCCATACCAGTGAAACTGAGTTAAGGGAATACCGCTGGGGAAGAGGCATCTGCATAGCCACCCTCAGGAGCGTCTTGGATACTAAGTTAACCAGGCCCACTCGCAGAAGCTCTCCCAAGCAAGGGAAAATTAGGTCCAGACAGACGGCAGCCCCTGCAGCCTTTCGCCCGTCAAAATATTCTAGTTGCTGCCAGAGATCGGAGCCAGAAAGGAGAAATAGAAGCCCTACACCATCATCTCGGAGAAGGTCATGTAGGGCAGGGTACAGGAGAATGCATACCCTAGAAGCCCCACCTACCTCCGACGAGGAACAACTAAATTGTGTAACGATGGTGAAATCAAAACCCATTAAATTATCCAAAAGGTTGAATGGACATCCCACACTGATGGAAGTCTACATTGGAGCAACCTTATCAGTGATAGGGGAAACAGTATTCAATAAAATTTGCATTGGACTCCAACCCTTATTCCTAACCAGGACCTCGGCCAAACTGAGGACATACACAGGGGAACCACTGAGTGTTGAGCACAACGCATGTAACTGTGGCTTATGGAGAGCAACTGGTTAGACTGCCTTTAATGGCAGTGAAAGGTGTGGGGTCAAGCCTATTGGGCCGAAACTGGCTAAAAGAGATCCAGCAGGATTGGGTAAACATTTTCCAGCTGGAAAATGGCCGCCTGAGTGAACTCCTGTGCAAATACCCAGAGGTTTTCCGAGAAGGGCTCACAACAATAAAGGGAGCAAAGGCGACATTGCATGTGGACCCAGAGGCAGTCCCAAAATTCTACAAGGCCCGACCAGTACCCTTTGCATTACGGCAGAAAGTCGATATTGGAAATAAAATGATTAGAGCGTGAGGGAAAATAAAACCGGTCCAGTTTGCAGAGTGGGTGGCACCCGTGGTGCCTATCCTTAAGCCGGACGACTCGGTCCACCTTTGTGGAGATTTCAAACAAACGATTAATCGCTACTCACAACTGGACAAATACCCAATTCCCCGGATTGAGGATTTGTATGCAAAGCTGGCTGGAGGACTCCTATTCTCAAAGCTGGATATGAGCCACGCATATCTGCAGCTGAAGCTGGACGAAGAGTCCCAAAAATTCTCAACGATAAACACCCTGAAGGGCCTTTTTCAGTATACAAGATTACACTTCGGGGTATCATCAGCTTGTGCGATATTCCAGAGGACAATGGAGAATATATTGCAAGGGCTACCACAAGTCGCCATTTACCTGGACGATGTCCTCATTACAGGAAAAACAAAGGCAGAACCTCTGCAAAACCTGGAGGAAGTCCTTAGGAGGTTTTCAGCAGCAGGCGTGCGCCAAAAGAGAGAAATGTGTTTTCCTAGCCCCTCAAGTAACCTATCTGAGGTACAAGATTGACAAATCAGGGCTACACCCTTTGGAGGATTGGGTGAGGGCGATTAAAGATGCCCCGGCCCCCACCACAATCCAGGAGTTAAGGTGTTTTTTAGGACTGGTGACATGTTATGGAAGGTTCATACAGTACAAAGCTTCCATCTTGGACCCCCGACACCAATTACTAAAAAAGGGACAAGCCTGGGAGTGGTCCTCCTGCCAAGACAGGGCTTTCAAGAAGATAAAAGAACAGCTTTCCTCCGACAACGTCTTGGCACACTACGACCCTAGGAAGGAGTTGGTGCTCATGTGCGACACGTCTCCATATGGCGTTGGTGCAGTTTTGGCACACAGAGGGCAAAATGGACAGGAACGACCTATAGCATTTGCTTCCAGGACGCTGGCAGCAGCAGAACGAAAGTACGCCCAAATCGAGAAGGAAGGACTGGCTGTGATCTTCGTGGTGAAGAAACTTCACCGGTACTTGTACGGGCGGAAATTCACTATAATTACAGACCACAAGCCATTGCTGGATTTGTTGAAAGAAGAAAAGCAATACCACCAATAGCTTCGGCCCGGATCCAACGCTGGGCCTTACTACCAGAGTACCAGTATCAACTGGAGCATCACCCAGGAACCTGGATGGCAAAGGCCGATGCACTAAGCAGGCTGCCATTACCGGACACCCCGCCATTAGTACCCAAAATAGAGGAAACGGTAATGACGTTACATTTCCTGGACACCCTTCCAGTGGCCGCACAAAACATTTGTTTATGGACCCAAAGGGACCCGGTTTTATCAAAAATAAAACACATGATGCTAACTGGGGAGATGGAAAGACTGATCCGAGCAGAATACCAACCTTACTGGAGCAGAAGAGATCAGATCACCGTGGAAGACGGGATCCTGCTATGGGGGGGCTCGAGTAATACTTCCAAGTCAAGGTCGTCGAGCCATACTGGCTGAACTACATCATGGGCACCCTGGAGTCTCAAATGAAGTGGCTGGCCAGAAGCTATGTCTGGTGGCCGGGCCTGGACACAGACATAGCGGCTTTGGTAGGTAGGTACCAAGAATGCCACCAAGGGCAGAAGGTGCCACCGGCAGCCCCACTGTACCCATGGGAATGGCCAGGTAGACCATGGTCGCAACTTCATGTCGATTTTGCAGGCCTGTTTATGGGTTCAATGTTTTTTATAATAGTAGACCCCCATTCCAAATGGCTGGATGTCTACAAAATGAACTCTGCAAATTCAACAACTACCATTGGAAAAACTCCGCACCTCGTTCGCAACTCATGGTTTCCCGGAGGTGTTAGTTTCGGATAATGGATCGGTTTTCACCAGCCAGGACTTCACAAAATTTATGAATTGGAATGGCATTCGGCACATAAGGACGGCACCACACCACCCGGCATCGAATGGTTTGGCGGAGAGAGCCGTCCAGACCTTAAAAGTCGGGTTGAAGAAACAGTCAGCAGCATCATTAGACACCAAACTGTTGCGCTGGCTATTTGACTACAGAACAACCCCACGCTCCACAACGGGAATAGCACTGACGGAGCTACTCATGGGCAGACGACTCCGAACCCGGCTGAGTCCATTATTCCCGAATTTAGGTGGCAGAATAGAGCGACACCAAGAGGCCCAATGCAGCGGCCATGGCAACACTCGCCGAGAAATGCAGTTCAACACGGGTGCAAATGTATGGGTCAGAAATTATGCGAATGGCCCCACATGGGTAGCTGGAACAGTCAAGGCCGGGACAGGACCTGTGTCGTATGAGATACGTGTGGGAAAATATGTAATAAAGAAACACCTGGACCAGGTGCGGGCCTCAGATTCGTTTCCTCCTCCGGAGTTGACTCAGACCAGCATACCAAGGACCGTGGAGAGTTCTCCCCGACAAATTATTCACGCCCATCCGACACCACTGCCGCCAGAGGAAATGGGCGAACCGCCCCTCAGGCGCTCACATAGGAAAAGACGGATGCCTAGTCTTTATACCCCCCCCCACCCACGTCGGAGGCTGAAGTGGAGGAGCCGGACCCAGTGAAAAAAAGGGAGCAGGAGACCAGTGTGTCACGCGGACCATGGGAGCTCCTCGGACTTTGGGGGGGGGAGGTGTGTAATGACTTAGGCCAGGCCTTTGAGATTGGCCAATTAGAATACAAGTTCCCTGATTAGTGGCTCAATCAGGGAACCCCTTTCTGTGTATATAACAGGGAGTGTCAGATCCTCTGCACTCCCGGTTTAGACAGCAGACTAAATGGTCGTGGTTGTTCAGCTGTTGGGTTTGTAAATAAAAGGACTTCTGGTGACGGGACTTCTGCGTCCGTGGACTTATTACATGAACACTGTTGGGCTCACTGTACAAACCCTGTTCAAATCCTTGTTGACTCAGGTGTAGCTTGGTTTCTAACAGTATACTCACTTCACAATTACTGTGAAACACACCCAATGGCCCTGAAAATCTCTTTTAACATTTGTGGAATATAAAATTCTCTACGAGTAAAATTTTCAGAAGCATATGCTGCTTATTTTTTCAGTCGCTCCTTGAGACTAGTCGTACATTTCTTTTGCTATCTGAGAAGTTAGATTGAAATTAGCTTTAAGCATTTTCGACATCCTGGTTTTGTCATGTGAGAAGACTTCATTCTCATTGGGTGCCGGCCTCTTTACTCGTGTTACTGTTGGTTCATATTAAAACATTTGTGTGAATTAGAATCAAATTAACACTGCTACAGGGCAAAGGAAAACCAGTTCTGCACATCTGACTGAAGGACAACAGCAGTGGAATTAAGTAGGGAAGGTAAAACTATCAGACTGAGAAAATAAGGAACATTGACAACTACGGAGAAACATGGGAAGAAAATGAAAGGAATGAAAGTGCAAAAAGAATAAAGTAATTGAGGTGAGCAATGTTACTAGTAGAAATCGGGATAAAAATGCTTTGAATGTGAGTGAGAGGGATTGTTACTTCTGCCATTCTGCCTGAGGAAATAAATGTGCGAAAAATAAATTACTGCATTCACCACCAAAGTAGACATTAGTGTCCTAATTTTGATTGATCTATTTTAGACTTTTTAAAATGAAAAATATAGTCCTTCACGTTATCCATAGCAACTGCTTTCTGCTGTTATCATAGAATTTACAGAGCAGAAGGAGGCCATTCGGCCCATCGAGTCTGCACCGGCTCTTGGAAAGAGCACCCTACCCAAGGTCAACACCGCCACCCTATCCCCATAACCCAGTAACCCCACCCAACACTAAGGGCAATTTTGGACACTAAGGGCAATTTATCATGGCCAATCCACCTAACCCGCACATCTTTGGACTGTGGGAGGAAACCGGAGCACCCGGATGAAACCCACGCACACACGGGGAGGATGTGCAGACTCCGCACAGACAGTGACCCAAGCCAGAATCGAAACTGGGACCCTGGAGCTGTGAAGCAATTGTGCTATCCACAAGGCTACCGTGCTGCCCCGTGCTGTTACATATTTGCACTACACCAATTTGCTTATGTATTTCTCCTTCCGAATTTCATTTAACTTCTGCTTAAATTTTCACTTCATTGTTCTCTATTTCTAAATATTTTCTTTGTTGCAGTATTCAAAACCACCTTAAGGTACAATGCATGTTCAAAGATCAAAGATATTAGTTTGTCTTTTTGGACAAAGGTATTGGATTCTGTACTGAGAAAGTAGTACCACCAGAACCATTTTCCAAGCCAATTGACTTGCTATTCTATACAGGTTGTGTGATTTTAGAATTGCCTACATACAGGTCCAAAGCTCAAAGTTGGCAAAAATGTTACTTCTTAGGTTTATTGTAATAAAACAGGATCGTTACAAATTCAGTGGTGGACTTTGTTCAATGGAATTACTTAACAGCGAAGAAATTGCATAACGCTGTGAGGTGGAGTGCAGCAAGACCAAATGTTTAAATCCAGGGATTGGCTGCAGTGTGTGAGGAGGTGTTGGCTGGTCTTTTTCAGCAAAGTCGTGGTCTGAGAGGGAGCTGGAGACTTCGTGACTGAAGCACAGACTCATTTATCTTTTTTAAATTTAGTGTGCCCAATTCATTTTTTCCAAATTGAGGGTCAACTTAGCGTGGCCAATCCACCTAGCCTGCACATCTTTTGGGTTGTGGGGGCAAAACCCACGCAAACACTGGGAGAATGTGCAAACTCCACATGGACAGTGACCCATACCTGGGATTGAACCTGGGGCCTCGGCGCCGTGAGGCTGCAGTGCTAAGCTACTACGCCCTATGCTGCCCTCACAGAGTCATCTGTGAAGTATGCAGGTAGGTGCTTGGTGAGCTTCCACTTTTTTCCCCTTCCAAACTGGGGTAGTTATTTAAAAATGGGGAGGAAGAAGAATGTTGGTAATCCAGAGGCCCCGGTTAATGCTCAAGGGACATGGATTTGAATCTCACCACAGCAGTTGGTGCAATGCAGATTCAGTTACCATATCTTGGCTTGGATCTTTCTCGATGGCAGTGGCCGAGCCATCCGAAGAGTCAGTGGGCATCACATCCCCACTGACTCCATCTGCATGGCATGCCATATTATGCTCCATTGAGCATTGTTTGGAATCAGATGGGGCTTCCATTCTCACTCGGGAAGTTCCACCACGTCTAGAGAAAAATCCATCCTCCAACTTGCCCACAAAATTTGGAACTTACGTCATGATGTCAGACTTTAGTTTGATTGCGTCCTCTCCACTTTTTCCTTGTCATGTGCAACTTTTTGTAGTCAGCCTTTATTGAGTGACGTATGCTGAAGGGACTTTGATAGCGAGAGTACCGTAATGGATTGGTGGCCCCATGTGTTATGGGCCAGGGTATAGAGAACCCCAAAGTGTATCATGGAGTTCACCTGACCCACAACTTTTACTGGATTGTGGTATGGAGAGCACAAGGTGGTACAGCAGAAATGGAAAAGTATTTTTTAAAGCAAAACAATGTTTATTCTATGAACTCAAGTTAACCTTTTTAAAACATGCAGTGACACATAGGGGCTGTTTAGCACAGGGCTAAATCGCTGGCTTTGAAAGCAGACCAAGGCAGGCCAGCAGCACGGTTCAATTCCCGTAACAGCCTCCCCGAACAGGCGCCGGAATGTGGCGACTAGGGGCTTTTCACAGTAACTTCATTTGAAGCCGACTTGTGACAATAAGCGATTTTCATTTCAACATCTTAGCCACCATCCATTCAAATACAACCCCCAAAGAATACAACGCTAAGTAATCCTTTAAGCTTTCCTTTTAACATCCATAACACAAAACACCTTTTACCAGAAGCACATCAGGTTATAATCAATACTGTTATTAGTTTTAAATCACCAGGATCGATTTACAGTCTTTAGGTTACAGAGAGAGACTCTAAGACACATTCTGGCTGTGACTGCTGCTATGAAAACGAAACTAAAACTCACCCTGCAGCAAACAGCCTAAAACAAAAGTAAAAAGCTGACAGACAGCCCAGCCCCACCCACTCTCTGACATCACTGCAGTAATAAACACCCATTCCTTAAAGGTACTCTCATTACAGATACTTATATACACACCCATTCATAAACACCCATTTCTTAAAGGTACTCTCACATGACACATGTTGCAGATGAGGAGCTTCCTTTCAGCTGAAGCCAAGTCTCACGAGCTGGCCCTCATCGTTCTGCCCAGCATTGCATGTATGTATGAATATACAACATAGAAATATATGAATTTGCAGCAGGTGGAGGCAACTTCTCGAGCCTGCTTTGCCATTCAATAAAGATCATGGCTGATCCGATTGTAACCTCAACTCTATGTTCGCGCCTACCCTCTTGTTGATCAATAATCTATCTTCCACTGCTTTCAAAGTATTCAAAGACTCTGGGTGGGGTCTCCCAGCTGTTCACGCCGGCGGCATCTTCCAGTTCCACCGATGGTGCACTCCTGCCACAGGTTCCTGTGAGGAAGAAGGATAAATACGGCAAATTTCGGGAACCTTGGATAACGAGTGATATTGTAGGCCTCATCAAAAAGGAAAAGGAGGCATTTGCCAGGGCTAGAAGGCTGGGAACAGACGAAGCCTGTGTGGAATATAAGGAAAGTAGGAAGGAACTTAAGCAAGGAGTCAGGAGCGCTAGAAGGGGTCACGAAAAGTCATTGGCAAATAGGGTTATGGAAAATCCCAAGGCGTTATACACGTACATAAAAAGCAAGAGGGTAGCCAGGGAAAGGGTTGGCCCACTGAAGGATAGGCAAGGGAATCTATGTGTGGAGCCAGAGGAAATGGGCAAGGTACTAAATGAATACTTTGCATCAGTATTCAACAAAGAGAAGGAATTGGTAGATGTTGAGTCTGGAGAAGGGTGCGTAGATATCCTGGGTCACATTGAGATTCAAAAAGACGAGTTGTTGGACGTCTTGAAAAATATTAAGGTAGATAAGTCCCCAGGGCCTGATGGAATCTACCTCAGAATACTGAAGGAGGCTAGAGAGGAAATTGCTGAGGCCTCGACAGAAATCTTTGGATCCTCACTGTCTTCAGGTGATGTCCCGGAGGACTGGAGAATAGCCAATGTTGTTCCTTTGTTTAAGAAGGGTAGCAAGGATAATCTAGGGAACTGCAGGCCGGTGAGCCTTACATCAGTGGTAGAGAAATTACTGGAGAGAATTCTTCGAGAAAAGATCTACTTCCATTTGGAAGCAAATGGACGTATTAGTGAGAGGCAGCATGATTTTGTGAAGGGGAGGTCGTGTCTCACTAACTTGATAGAGTTTTTTGAAGAGGTCACAAAGATGATTGATGCAGGTAGGGCAGTGGATGTTGTCTATATGGACTTCAGTAAGGCCTTTGACAAGGTCCCTCATGGTAGACTGGTACTAAAGGTGAAGTCACACGGGATCAGGGGTGAGCTGGCAAGGTGGATACAGAACTGGCTGGGTCATAGAAGGCAGAGAGTAGCAAAGGAAGGGTGTAGCAAATTTCTAATTGGAGGGCTGTGACTAGTGGTGTTCCGCAGGGATCAGTGCTGGGACCTTTGCTGTTCGTAGTATATATAAATGATTTGGAGGAAAATGTTACTGGTCTGATAAGTAAGTTTGCAGACGACACAAAGGTTGGTGGAATTGCGGATAGCGATGAGGACTGTCAGGATGCAACAGGACTTAGATCGTTTGGAGACTTGGGCGGAGAGATGGCAGATGGAGTTTAATCTGGACAAATGTGAGTTAATGCATTTTAGAAGGTCTAATACAGGTAGGGAATATACAGTGAATGGTAGAACCCTCAAGAGTATTGAAAGTCAGAGAGATCTAGGTGTACAGGTCCACAGGTCACTGAAAAGGGCAACACAGGTGGAGAAGGTAGTCAAGAAGGCATATGGCATGCTTGCCTTCATTGACCAGGGCATTGAGTATAAGAATTGGCAAGTCATGTTGCAGCTGTATAGAACCTTAGTTCGGCCACACTTGGAGTATAGTGTTCAATTCTGGTCGCCACACTACCAGAAGGATGTGGAGGCTTTAGAGAGGGTGCAGAAGAGATTTACCAGGATGTTGCCTGGTATGGAGGGCATTAGCTATGAGGAGCGGTTGAATAAACTCAGTTTGTTCTCACTGGAACGACGGAGGTTGAGGGGCGACCTGATAGAGGTCTACAAAATTATGAGGGGCATAGACAGAGTGGATAGTCAGAGGCTTTTCCCCAGGGTAGAGGGGAAAATTACTAGGGGGCATAAGTTTAAAGTGCAAAGGACAAGGTTTAGAGTAGATGTATGAGGCAAGTTTTTGACACAGAGGGTAGTGGGTGCCTGGAACTCGCTGCCGGAGGAGGTGGTGGAAGCAGGGACGATAGTGACATTTAAGGGGCATCTTGACAAATACATGAATAGGATGAGAATAGAGGGCTATGGATCCAGGAAGTGTAGAATATTGTAGTTCAGTCGGGCAGCATGGTTGGCACGGACGTGGAGGGCCGAAGGGCCTGTTCCTGTGCTGTACTTTTCTTTGTTCTTTGTTCTTTGCCCCCAGCGGCACGGGATGGATTCAATTGGAAACCCCATTAACAGTGTTGGGACCAGAAGATCCCATTGATGGCCAACTGTGGGCCGCCTTCCACTGCTGGGAGCACACCTCCAGGAGGCCAGAGAATATCGGCCTCTGTTTCCACCACGTTTTGTGGATGATGGTTCCAACAACTCCATAAACCTCTGAGTGAAAAATATTCTCCTTATCTCTGTATTAAATGGCCGGCCCCTTATTTTTAAACAGTGCTTCCTGGTAATAGGTTCTCTCACAAGGGAAGACGTCAGCCAGGATTTAAAATCCTGCGAACGTCATAAAACAAGCATCATTCCTCCACCCCTCCCCCAACCAGTGAGTTAACAAGTTTCCCGCCCAGAGAGGTAAGAAACATTATTTAAATAAATTGTATTGACATGAAACGACTTCCTGCCGTATCACCCCCACACATTGGGATCTACCCCAGGGGTCAGTGCCACTGTCAGTCCCAGGCAAGTGCCAGTGGGTAGTGCCAGGGGGCAGTGCCAGGGTGCAGTTCCAGGCTAGTGCCAGTAAGCAGTGTGGCAGTAGTGATTGAGTTCTTGGGGCAGCGCCAGGGTCAGTTCTAAGGCAGTTGCAGGGTGCCAGAGTGCAGTGAAAAGCCAATGCCAGTGGCCAGTGCCAGTGCGCGGTGCCAGGCAAGTGCCAGTAGGAATTTCCAGAGAGCAGTGCCGGGGCAGTGCTAGTGCGCAGTTTGAGGTCAGTGTCAATGTCAGGAAGGTGCCAAGAGATGGTGCCAGTTTGGGGAGGGGGGGCGACTCGTTGGGCTGGGGATGGTCGCGTGGAGAGGCTGCCCATATGCGTCACGAGGGGGGCCCTCCGTGTGTGTAGTGGGGTGCTTAATTTTCTTTGCTATTGGAGACTGGTGTGCCCTTTAAAAAAGGTGCCTCGATCTTACAGTTTCTGATGTTGTTGGCTTTTTTCTGACCCCCATCCCACCAGCATGATGGCATGAGCCAAGCCTCCATTCATTTTTGCACCAAGCGCTAGATGTGCAAGCCAGCTTTCTCTCCTGATCCAGCAATTCTGCCCATTTTTTCTGTACGTTCCTGTCAAAACCCCTCAGGATTTTATATGTTTCAATTAAGTCACGTCTTACTGTTCTAAACTCCAGCAGTTTCCTCATAAAGCAATACTAATGCCCTCCTCACACAGTCCAATGATGTGTAGGTTAGGTAGATTGGCTACGTTAAATAGCCCCTTCGTGGCCAAAAGGTTAGGTGGGGTTACTGGGTTTCAGGGATAGGGTGGAGGCGTGGGCTTAAGTGGGGTGCTCTTTCCAAGGGCCAGTGCAAACTCGATGGATCAAATGGCCTCCTTCCGCACTGTTAATTTTATTATTCGCTGATTCTATGATATACTGAATATAACCTGCATCATTTTCCATGCAATACCTTTCACAATAAACAAAAATATTCTATTAATTTTCCTAATTATTTACTGTATAACCTTTTTGCAATTCATGGATGAGGACACCCAGATCATTGTGCATCTCACAGCTCTGTAATCTCTCGACATTAAGATAATGTTCTTTTTTTATTCTTGCTGTCACAATGGGAAATTTCAAATTTGCCCATATTATGCCACATTTGTCCAATTACTTAACCTCCCTGTATCCTCTTCACAACTTAATTTCCAACTTATTTTTGTGTCATCAGCAAATTTAGCAACCGTACCATTGGTCCCTTCATCCAAGACATTTGTATAAGTTGTAAAATGTGACGCCACAGCATGGATCCCTGTGGCAGACCTCTCATTACATCTGACCAATCAGAAAAATACCCATTTATGGCTACCCACTCTTTCCAATCCATGTTCGTTTTGTTAACTCTTTTCTTTTTGAAATATCTACAGAAACGTTTGTCATCTGTCTTTATGATTCAAGCTAGCTTTCTGTTCAATTCTAATTGGTATCTTCCCATTAATATTTTAGCCATTCTTTTCTATTTATATATTCTGTCCAATCGTTGTGCATTTATATGGTTTTCTTTAAGTTTGATACCATCTTTAAGTTTTTTAATTAAACACAGATGGTCAATTGTCCCTTTGGAATTCATTTTACTCATGGAATGTGAGTATTTTGTGTATTCTGAAATATCCCCTTGAATGTCTGCTGCTTCATCTCTATATACACATTCTTAACCTAATTTGCCACTTCACTTCAGCTAGCTCTACTTTCATGCCCTCACCATTGCCATTATTTAAGTTTAATATAAGAGTCTTAGACCCACCTTTCTCTCCCTCAAACTGAATGTAAAATTCAATCATATTATGATTGCTGCTACCTCGGGGTGCCTTGACTATGAGAACATAAGACCATAAGACATAGGAGCGGAAGTAAGGCCATTCGGCCCATCGAGTCCACTCCACCATTCAATCATGGCTGATTTCAGCTCCATTTACCCGCTCTCTCTCCATAGCCCTTAATTCCTCGAGAAATCAAGAATTTAGCAACTTCTTTCTTTAAGACACTCAACGCCCGGCGTCCACCGCCCTCTGTGGCAGTGAATTCCACAGACCGACCACTCTCTGGCTGAAGAAATTTCTCCTCATCTCTGTTCTAAAGTGACTCCCTTTTATTCTAAGGCTGTGCCCCCAGGTCCTAGTCTCCCCTGCTGATGGAAACAACTTCCCGACGTCCACCCTATCTAAGCCATTCATTATCCTGTAAGTTTCTATTAGATCTCCCCTCAACCTCCTAAACTCCAATGAATATAATCCCAGGATCCTCAGACGTTCATCGTATGTTAGGCCTACCATTCCTGGGATCAGCCATGTGAATCTCCGCTGGACCCGCTCCAGTGCCAGTATGTCCTTCATGAGGTGTGGGGCCCAAAATTGCTCACAGTGTTCTAAATGGGGCCTAACTAATTCTTTATAAAGCTCCAGAAGTACATCCCTGCTTTTATATTCCAAGCCTCTTGAGATAAATGACAACATTGCATTTGCTTTCTTAATTACGGACTCAACCTGCAAGTTTACCTTTAGACTCCCAAGTCCCTTTGCACTTCAGCATTATGAATTTTGTCACCGTTTAGAAAATAGTCCATGCCTCTATTCTTTTTTCCAAAGTGCAAGACCTCGCACTTGCCCACGTTGAATTTCATCAGCCATTTCGTGGACCACTCTCCTAAACTGTCTAAATCTTTCTGCAGCCTCCCCACCTCCTCCATACTACCTGCCCCTCCACCTATCTTTGTATCATCGGCAAACTTAGCCAGAATGCCCCCAGTCCCGTCATCTAGATCGTTAATATATAAAGAGAACAGCTGTGGCCCCAACACTGAACCCTGCGGGACACCACTCGTCACCGGTTGCCATTCCGAAAAAGAACCTTTTATCCCAACTCTCTGCCTTCTGCCTGACAGCCAATCGTCAATCCATGTTAGTACCTTGCCTCGAATACCATGGGCCCTTATTTTACTCAGCAGTCTCCCGTGAGGCACCTTATCAAAGGCCTTTTGGAAGTCAAGATAGATAACATCCATTGGCTCTCCTTGGTCTAACCTATTTGTTATCTCTTCAAAGAACTCTAACAGGTTTGTCAGGCACGACCTCCCCTCACTAAATCCATGCTGACTTGCCCTAATCCGACCCTGCACTTCCAAGAATTTAGAAATCTCATCCTTAACAATGGATTCTAGAATCTTGCCAACAACCGAGGTTAGGCTAATTGGCCTATAATTTTCCATCTTTTTCCTTGTTCCCTTCTTGAACAGGGGGGTTACAACAGCGATTTTCCAATCCTCTGGGACTTTCCCTAACTCCAGTGACTTTTGAAAGATCATAACTAACACCTCCACTATTTCTTCAGCTATCTCCTTTAGAACTCTAGGATGTAGCCCATCTGGGCCTGGAGATTTATCAATTTTTAGACCTCTTAGTTTCTCTAGCACTTTCTCCTTTTTGATGGCTACCATATTCAACTCTGCCCCCGGACTCTCCTGAATTATTGGGATATTACTCATGTTTTCTCCTGTGAAGACTGACGCAAAGTACTTATTTAGTTCCTCAGCTATTTCCTTGTCTCCCATCACTAGATTACCAGCATCATTTTGGAGCGGCCCAATGTCAACTTTTGCCTCCCGTTTGTTTTAATGTATTTAAAGAAACTTTTACTATCATTCCTAATGTTACTGGCTAGCCTACCTTCATAATTGATCCTCTCTTTCCTTATTTCTCTCATGAGTTAACATGAATTAATCCAACCTCGTTGTACACTATCAGATTTAGTATAGTCTGCTCTCTAGTTGGCACGAGAATGTGTTGCTCTGACAAACTCTCCAGAAAGCATCTTATCAATTTCTCAGCTCGGCTACCTGTCTCCTTCTGATTTTTCCAGTCTATATGGGGATTAAAATCCCCCATGTTTATCACTATATCTTTTGACAAATTTCCATTATTTCTTTCTTTTCACCTGGTCCTACCGTGTTGTCACTGTTAGGGGGGGCTGTGCACCACTTTCACAAGAGACTTCTTGCTTCTATCATTTCTCATATCTATCCAAATTGCTTTGGCAACTTGGTTTTCTGAACTTACGCCATCGCTGTCTGTGATGAGGGGCTGGTTTAGCTCACTGGGCTAAATCGCTGGCTTTTAAAGCCGACCAAGGCAGGCCAGCAGCACGGTTCAATTCCCGTAGCAGCCTCCCCGAACAGGCGCCGGAATGTGGCGACTAGGGGCTTTTCACAGTAACTTCATTGAAGCCTACTTGTGACAATAAGCGATTTTCATTCATGTTAATACCATCATTAATTAACAAAGTCACCATTTCCAAACCTCCTGTCTTTCCTAAATGTAATGTTCTCCGGGTGCTCCAGTTTCCCCCCACAAGTCCCAAAAGACGTGCTGTTAGGTAGTTTGGACATTCTGAGTTCTCCCTCCGTGTACCCGAACAGGCGCCGGAATTTGGCGACTAGGGGCTTTTCACAGTAACATCATTGCAGTGTTAATGTAAGCCTACTTGTGACAATAAAGATTATTATTATTGCGTCCCCTTCGATATTCAAGTCTCAATCTATGTCAGCCAGCAGCCATGTCTCTGTCACAGCTAATTAGGTCCTACCTATTTATTTCTATTTGCTTCAACAGTTCCTCTGTTTCCTTTTAAATTCTACATGCAATCAGTCTTTTGGTTTTGTCCTTTTATTATTTTTGCAACCTCTAGTCTTCTCTGCTGATTTACTCTTGGGTTTGTATTATATGTCCCTCAATGCCACACTCTGCTTTTCCTTATGAATATTCCTTTCTCTCTCTTGCTTTGCCTTTGCGCTTTGATTGATCAAATTTGATCCATTGCCTCCACTATTTGATGATAATTCCCCGTCTACATCCCTAGTTTTTGCAGCTTGCTCAAACCCTGGTCACAGCACACTTCAGATCTAGACCACCACAACTATAAAACCCCATTTTCTCCAGAACTGAATCCAGTGCTGAATCCGAACCCACATTTTCCACGCCATCTTTAAGTGACGCAAATCTCGCTAATTTTATTTACCCTCCATGCCAATTTGCATGTGGTCCAGATCTAATGATTATTACCTTTTAATTTAGTGGCAAGTTTCTCATACTCTCTGTGCAGAACCTATTTCCTATTTCCATCTATGGTATTGGGACCTACATGGACTCCAAAGAATAGATTCTTTGCCTCCCACTGCAAGCTCCTCTCCAGCCCTGAGCAGATGTCCTGAAACCTGGCAACGGGAGGGCGGCAGAGCCATCTGGAGTCTTGTTCTTTGCTGTGGAGTACAGTGTCAATTCCTGCTGACCGTGCTTTCTCTATCACACCACTCTTCGCTCCCCTGACTTGAATGCCATCCTTGCAAACGTTGCCATTATCAGTCCGATCTTCCAACGTGCTGTCCTTTTCCTCATCCGCACAGGTAGCAGGCACCTTGTATCTATTGGACAAGGTCAGAGACTGAGACCCTCTATGAGTACATGCTGTTTCCCTTTACCTGCCTGACTCACAGTCACATCCGCCTGTCCCTGGCCATTGACCAATTCTAAAGTTCTGCCGATTCCAAGGGGATGATTGCCTCCTGGGACAAAGAGAAATGTGCGGTGCATCGGGTCTCCCCATTCCTCCGTCTGCTTCTCAGGTCGGACCGCCATAGTTTCAGCACATCGCTGAAAACATGGAGACACTCTAGATTCTGTATAGCACAGACATCACAGCAACATTTCTTCTTTGGGAGCATGATAGTTTGCTCCAAAAGTGCCACAAGTACCTCCATGGCTCTCATTGCCTCCGACCTCACAAAGGAGGGGGTAAAGGACCAGCGGTGGGAAGGGTACCCCTGTCATTAAGCAGTCATCTAGGGTGTGTGGCTGGGAGGTCTGAAGGTGGAGGGTATTGCAGACTACTGTTGCAAGATAAAAGCATTGTAGGTGCTGTTAGGATGGCACGCATTCACCAAGATGCATTTCTTGGTTTCCATCGCTCACCAGCTGCAAATAAACAGACTGGTAGCTCCTGCCATGGCAGTATCAAAGTCACATGTGTGCTCGATCGGGAAACCTTCTATTCTGGCGAGATCACATGTTCTTTCATCCTGGTCTTCCATCGTCATGGAGAAGAGGATAAAGTTCCCGTCCTCTGCCATAGAATGTCTTTGTTATCAAACCTATCAAATCTGGAACAGTGTATGGCTATGCGATGCAGTTTATGTCAGATGCTAAACATATTAACAAGGGGGTTCTCCCCAAGTCTTAGTGTGATGCCAATCATGATCTTCAATACCCATCTGTCCTATAACTTTATATTTGCAATTTCAGAAACTCTGCCTGAATTGAGGAAATAAGAATCAGAGAATCACAGCGTGAAGAGGCTGCGGAGATGGTTCATTTAAGCAAACTTTGTGCTTGGCAAAGCAAGAAATTGTTGGTGTTCTCAATTTTGTTCTGCACAATAATATTAATTATCATCATCTACACATCTCAGTTAAGATATGGTACCATGACAGCCAAGTATCTTCAGATTTTTCAGAATATAACCATGGCATTGCAAGATGAAATAGAGGAAGACACTGAAAGCGTGAATATTTATTTGAAAGGAGTTTGGATGTTTCGATCTGATGGACGACTTGGCAACCAGATGGGGGAATATGCAACATTGTACGCATTGGCAAAATTGAATGGTCACCAAGCATACATTGTGCCTGCCATGGCCAATTACTTGTCCCCTATCTTCAGAATTACCCTTCCGACCCTCCATGACAGTGTGAAAGACAGAATACATTGGAAAGAATATCGTGTCAATGACTGGATGGAGGATCAGTACCGCAGTATTCAAGGAGACTACGTTATGTTCACTGGATACCCGTGTTCATGGACCTTTTATCATCATATCCGAGAAGAAATTCTCCGTGAGTTCAGCTTTCATGACTTTCTGAAAGAACAGACCAATACATTCCTTAGACGCATCAGAGGGGAGCGAAAGAATGTGACGTATGTTGGTGTTCACGTTCGAAGGGGAGATTACGTACATGTCATGCCAGATATGTGGAAAGGAGTTATAGCTGATAAGAAATATTTAGACAAAGCAATGGCTTACTTCAGAAATAAATACAAAAACGTTGTTTTTGTCGTGACAAGCAATGGAATGGATTGGAGTAAGGAGAACATCGATAATTCCAAAGGAGATGTTTTCTTTTCAGACGATCCAAAGCAATCCAGTCCAGCCGATGACATTGCTATCCTTGCTCATTGTAATCACACCATAATGACAGTAGGGACATTTGGTTACTGGGCCGGCTACTTGGCAGGTGGGGAGACAATTTACCTCACAAACTTTACTTTGCCAGAATCACCATTTCTAAAGGTATTTAAGTATGAGGCGGCGTTTTTACCCGAGTGGATTGGACTTCCTGCTGATCTCTCACCTCTTCTGCCCAAAAAAGCTTGAAATTAGCCAGATAACTACATTTCCTGCCATAGAATCCCTGCAGTGTAGAACGAGGCCATTTGGCCCATCGAGTCAGGAAAGTCCGAAAGTGCACTATACCTCATCTCACTCCCCTGCCCTATCCCCGTAACCCTGCGCATTAATCCAATGGCCAATCCACCTAACCTGCACATCTTCAGACTGTGGGAGGAAACCGCAGCATCCGGAGGAAGCCCACATAGACACAGGTAGAACATGCAAACTCAAAACAGTCACCCAAGATTGCAGGTGAACCTGGGGCCATGGTGCTGTGAGACAGCATTCCTAATCAGTGTACCACCATGATGCAATGAGCTTGAAAGCTCAATAATTTTATATGATTCACATTTATTAACTTTTCCGATCTCGAAAGTACCAAAATGAACTTCTGGACTGTAACTTATGTTAAGATCAGGAAACAAAGGTTCCAGAAGTCTACTGCTGTTGTATTAAGTTTTGCAGTATTTCTCTTGTCAAAGCCGCTGCCTAATATGTTTTGTTCAGTTGCAGTTATTTTGGTGATGCTGATGAAGAAACAACATTGACGATTTCGCAGATAAAGTTCACATTTGTAATGGAATGTAATCTACCGTCAAAAACATCTCTATTTGAAGGACTTCTCTTCAAGTAGGCGAATGTAAATTTAACTCCATTGTCAAAACTACATTACCTTGAGCGGGGGCGGAGCTTCGAAGAGGTCGAGGCGGCAGGCCCGAGGGCCATGTCGGGAGACTGCTCCACGTCGGATGGCTCCCACCTAGGAAGAAGAAGGTTGAAGCCTGGTCCCAGGTGAATGTAGAGGAGAAAGAAAGAAGATTTATCGAAGTTTGGTAAAAGTTTTTTTTTCTCAAAAAAGAAGAATGTCAGATTGATGAAGGGCAGGAGGGTGAAGGGGGAGAGAGGAGAAAGGAAAGAAGATAAAAAAAACAATAAGCCGCTAAAAGATGCAAAAAGCAGCGTCAAAGAAAGGAGGAAACGCGGGTTCGCCGCCGAAGGAGAAGACGAGCAAAAGCAAAAGTGTTGACAGGATGGCGGAAGCCGAACTGCAAGGCGGGACCGCACTACTTACGGTGGAGAAGATGACCGAGGTGATGGTGGTGGAGCTGGAAAAACGTTTGGTGAGGCACATGGAGATCCTGAGGAAAGAGATGGTGGTCGTGGTGAGGTCATTGTTGGAGGAGGCAATCGGCCCGACCAGGGTGGAGGTGGCAAAGACATTGGCCAAGGTGAGAGAGCAGGGCGAGAAGCTGAAGGAGGTGGAGGAGGCCGTGACATGACACAGCGACCAGGTCACCTCGATGGGGGACGAGCTGCGGAGGGTGGTGGAGGTTAACAGAGGGCTCCGAGCAAAGCTGGAAGACTTGGAAAACTGCTCAAGGCGGCACAATTTGAGAATTGTGGGCTTGCCCGAAGGGACAGAGGGCCCAAGGCCAACGCAATACTTCTCTAAGAAGTTGGCGGAGCTGATGGGGGAGGGTGAGGACCCCACCCTGTACGAGCTAGACCGAGCTCATCGGTCATTAAGGCCGAAACTCAAAGTGAACGAGCCGCCAAGGGCAGTAATTAGCTGCTTCCATAAGTTTTGCATGAAGGAGAAAGTATTAAGCTGGGCGAAGCAGAAGCGTGAGGTGCTGTGGGATGGTACTGCGGTTCGGATCTACCAGGACTGGACGGTGGAGTTGGCAAAAAGACGAGCAGCGTTTGGGCGAGTGAAGGTGGCTTTGTACAAGAAGGGGGTGCGATTTGGTGTGGTGTACCCGGCGAAGGTGAGAGTAACATATAAAGCCAAAGACTTTTATTTTGAGACAGCGGAGGCGGCTGAGGCGTTCGTGAGGGCAGAAGGCTTGGGACAGACGTGAAGAGCGGAACTGGAAGAAAGACTGTGGACTGTGTTTGAGCGGCTGGAAAATGTACAAATGTTACAACTTTCTTTTTACTGATTTGTATTGCAATTTGAAATTTACTTCTCTTTGCATTGTTACAGAGTTCCAGTTAATGGCGTTCTGTGTTGTGACGGTTAAATGTTATGTTAGTGAATTGTAGGGGTTGGATTGGTGGGTTTGTTTCGGTGTTTCTTTCTCTGGGACTGGGCGGAAGGGGGCGAGAGGTATTGGCGGGGGGGAGCCACCCGCGCTAGCTAACTAGAGTCAGTTAGTGAACGGGGGTGAGGTGAGAGGAGGACTGCGGACGTTGGAGCCTGGATAGCAGGCTTCAATGGGCCTACGAGGCAAGCAAGAGGGAGTGGAGGGAGGGATGTTGGGGGATGTTTTTGTAGGGGGGGTTCTTGGGAGGGGGGGGAAGGGGTTCGATGTTAACAATTGACAGGGGCGGGTCAGGCTTATGGGGCAGGGCCCGGTGGTATGGTGATGGTGGATAAGAAAGGTGGGGGGGGGTGAGAGACCCCTAGTAAGGATAATCATGTGGAACGTGAGAGGGCTAGGAGGTCGGGTCAAGAGGTCAAGGGTGCTTGCACATCTTAAGAGTTTGAAAGCCGATGTAGCAATCCTGCAGGAGACTCACTTGAGGGTGAAGGACTAGGTGAGACTGAAAAAGGGCTGGGTTAGCCAAGTGTTTCACTCCGGATTTGATGGAAGGGCTCGAGGGGTAGCGGTGCTGGTCAGCAAAAGGGTACGCTTCCAGATGGAGAAGGTGGTGGCAGATCAGGGGGGTAGATATGTGATTGTGACAGGGGCATTGGAGGGGAGATTAGTGGCGCTGTTAAGTGTATACGGTCCCAATTGGGACGATGTGGGATTCGCGAGGAAGGTGTTTGGGGCTATTCCCGACTTGGATACGCATGAGCTGATTGTGGGGGGGGACTGGAACCTGGTGCAGGAGCCAAGGTTGGATAGATCACGGCCGCGCTCGCTGGTCCCATCAGGGGGGGGGCGAAGGCGCTGGCTGGGCTAATGGTGGAAATGGGAGGGGTGGACCCTTGGAGGTTCCTGCACCCAAGGGAATGGGAGTATTCGTTTTTCTCAGTGGTCCATAAGGTATACTCGCGGATCGACGTTTTTGTGGCGGGGAAGGCTTTGCTGGCTGGAGTCAAGGGGTCGGAATACTCTGCAATTGCAGTGTCAGATCACGCTCCACATTGGGTGCATATGGTGCTAGAGAAGGGGGCAGCGCAGAGACCGGGGTGGAAACTGGATGTGGGGCTTTTGGGGAACCAAGCATTCTGTGAGAAAATTGAAAATGTAATTAAGGAATATGTAGGTTTCAATTGTACGGGTGAGGTGTCGAAGGCAGTCGTCTGGGAGGCTCTAAAGGCGGTGGTGAGAGGTGAGGTAATTCCGTTTATGGCTAGGGTGGATAAGGAGGAGAGGTTGGAGCGGCAGAGGGTAATAGATGAGATGTTGGAGGTAGATAGGAGGTATGCAGTGGATGGGGACCCGGCGAAGCTGGAAAAGAGGAAGGAACTACAGGCGAGCTTCGACCGACTGTCCACCAGGAAGGCGGTGCGCCAACTGAGACGAGCAAGGGGTGCAGTTTATGAACATGGAGATAATGTTAGCAGGTCAGCTCCGGAGGGAGGCAGCGGCAAGGGAAATTCTTCAGGTGAAGGATAGGGCAGGGAAGTTGGTGGTGGCCCCAGTGCTGATTAACAAGGTTTTTGAGGAGTTTTATGAGAGGTTGTACAAGTCAGAGCCACTCGGAGGAGACCGTGAGATGCAGGAATTTCTCGATGGGTTGGAGTACCCAAGGCTAGGGGAGGGGGTCAGGGCTACATTAGAAGGAGCAATAGTGGAGCAGGAGATAAAGGATGCGATTGGGAGGATGCAGTCGGGGAAGGTGGCAGGGCCGGATGGGTTTCCGGTGGAATATTATAAAAAATTTAAGGATAGGTTGGCACCCCTGATGGTGGGGATGTTTGAGGAGGCGATAGGGAAGGGGGTGTTGCCACAAACCTTGGGGCAGGCATCGATTTCCCTGTTACTAAAAAAAGATAAGGATCCGACGGAGTGTGGGTTGTATCGGCCCATACCACTTCTGAATGTGGACGTAAAAGTGTTGGCGAAGGTACTGGCGGGTAGGCTGGAGGAATGCCTTCCGAAGGTAATAGGGGAGGATCAGACGGGGTTCGTGAAAGGGAGGCAGCTGTTTTCGAACATTAGGAGGGTTTTGAACGTTGTTATGGCACCGGCGGAAAGAAAGGAAACAGAGGTAGTTGTGGCATTGGACGCCGAGAAGGCGTTTGATCGGGTAGAATGGGGGTACCTGATGGCAGTGCTGGAGCGGTTTGGGATTGGACCAAGGTTTGTGAACTGGGTAAAGCTATTATATAAGGAACCGAAGGCGGGTGTCTGCACAAATAATATCAGTTCGAGATATTTCTCTCTCCACCGTGGGACGAGAAAAGGAATAGTGCGGGGGGGGATAGAGCATAGGGTGTCCTTATATGCCGACGACTTGCTGCTGTATGTGTCGGAGCCGAATGCGTCGATAGGAGGAATATTGAAGCTACTGCGGGTATTTGGGTCTTTCTCGGGGTACAAGTTGAACCTGGACAAGAGTGAGTACTTTGTGGTGTCTCGGCCGGGGGTGGGGGCAGGGGTGGGGGGCTGCCATTCCGTAGAGCAGGGACTCATTTTAGGTAGCTGGGGGTGCAGGTTGCCCGGGAGTGGGGGAGGCTTCGCAGGTACAACATCACTGTTTAGTGGGGAGAGTGAAAGCCGATGTGGCAAGGTGGGACGGCCTTCCTCTGTCACTGGCAGGTCGGGTACAGGCGGTTAAAATGAATGTGTTACCGCAATTCCTGTTTATTTTTCAATGCCTACCGATTTTCCTGCCAAAGTATTTTTTCAGGGAGAATGAGGGAAGGATTATCTCATTCATGTGGGGAGGGAAGGCAGCCAGAGTTAGAAAGGTGCTGCTACTGAGGGGAAGGCAGGCAGGGAGTTTGGGTCTCCCGAACTTGTTGTATTACTACTGGGCGGCGAATGTGGAGAAAGTGCGGAGCTGGGTCAGAGGGGTGGATTCTCAGTGGGTCAGAATGGAGGAGAGTTTGTGCAGGGGGTCGGGGATGAAGGCACTTGCAACAGCGCCGCTCCCGATAGCTCCGGGGAAATATTCAGGGAGTCCGGTAATAATAGCTTCATTGAAAATTTGGAGGCAGTTTCGCCAACACTTCGGGTTGGGTTTAGGGTCAAGGGAAATGCCGATTCGGGGGAACCACAGATTTGAGCCAGGGAGGTGGGATGGAAGTTTTCGGAAATGGGAAGAGAAGGGGATTAAGACGCTAAAAGATTTGTTTCTTCGGGGTCGGTTTGCAGGATTGAGGGAGCTGGAAGCGAAGTATGGGCTAGAGCAGGGAGAAGTGTTTAGGTACATGCAGGTTCGGGATTTTGCCAGGAAGGAGATACAGAGCTTCCCAGAGGAACCGGCCTCCACATTGCTGGAGGAGGTGTTGACGACAAGGGGACTGGAGAAGGGGGCAGTGTCAGCGGTGCACGGAGCTGACGAAGGGGGGCTGTGTAGATTAAGGGTGACTATGGGTAATCCCTGATTCCTTTTTGTCATTTGTTTATGTATACATGTGGGCTGAGGTTTGGGGGTTGGTGGGCGGAAGGGATCGTTGTTATTATGGGGATTTACATATCTTGCTGATTAATGTTTATTGTTGATGGTGTAAATGTGGGAGAAAATGTGAAAAAGGAGGAGAATTTAAAAAAACTTTTTAAAAGACTTTTTATAAAACAAAAAAACCTACATTATCTTCAGAATATAACAAAATGGGAACCTATGGAATCTAACATAGAAAGAGTGTTCAGATCGCAATATTTATTTACACAGAAGCGAAAGGCTGCTGATGCTGGGAAACTGAAATTGGAAGAGAAAATGTCACGGAACCTGCTAAGTCCAGCATTTTCCGGTTTTAAAATAGTTAGGAACTGTTCTTATTGTGTGCTTAATTATTGAAAGCCTACAGCTTAACAATAATTCACTCCTCAAGATGTTACTTCACCTTCGTCACTTGGGTGAAAATCTGTCAGAGTGGATTATTAACCTGAATGGAATGGTGGCTTTCAGATCGGTATAGAACATTGGCCTCAATATCTCAAAAATTGTAATAAAAAAGGTTTTGAAGTCATGTTACAGCTGTACAATGTTCTAGCATGACCACACTTGGAGCATCGTGGTTCATTCTGTATACCTCGTTCGGAATTCTCCAGATATCGGGATTCATCTCTCCCGTTGGCAGTGCCCCACCCCCGCCAATGGGTTCCCCGAAGACGTGGGGGGGTTTCAATGGAAAATTCCATTGACAAGCGGCGGGAGGATAGAATCCCGCTGCCAGCAAATGGTGCCTCGCCGAGAAACACATGGCGGGGGACCGGGGAATACCGCCCAACGTCTTACGAGTGGCATATTCACCTTGGAAGGAGTGCACAGCAGATTTAGTAGAATACTAGTAGAATGCTACAGTCATCCAGACTTGAAACATTGGGTGGTGTTCGCCGATCCTACGGAGAATGGGCTCCGACGGTGAAATCGGGGCCATTGCCGATTTGACGCCAGTCCACCATGCTCCGCCCCTCCAAAATAGCATCATCGTGACGCGCGGCGTGCGCCGTTTCAGCGCCGCTGCAATATCATCGGCTGGCCCACCCGCGATGCTCCGCCCCCGATGGGCTGAGTTCCCGACAGCACGGGACACGTGTGGTCTGAGCCGGCATGCCGGCTGCAGACTGGGTCCAGTGCTGCCACACTTGGCCGTGATCCATGCCACTGGCCAGGGGCATCTGCTAGGGCTGGGGGGACTGGTGGGGGATGGCCAGGGGGTGCGCTGTGGGGTCGCTGTTTGCGGGTTAGGTTAGACGCATGGCTGGCGCCCATTTGTACGGCGCGACCGGTGCAGGTCATCAGCAATGTACATGCGCAGCCTGGGACACAGCCGTTGTCCGGCCATTTTCGGTACGGGCGGTGGGTTTCAGCCGGCGCCGGTGCTAGCCCCTGGGAATCAGTGAGGGGTCGCCGCTGAATATCCTGGCGTGAAAGTCAACACATTGTATGCTGATGTCAGCTCTTAGTCTCCAGAACGCAGACTCCAGCCCAGTAGCTCCCTTCTCTCTCCATAGATGCTGTCAGACCTGCTGCGATGGTCCAGCATTTTCTGCTTTTGTTTCGGATGCCAGCATCCGCAGTAATTTGCTTTTACCGGAATGCTGACTGGGTGACTGAACAAATTACGTTCAGATACGCTAGAACAGGGGCTTTTCGCAGTATCTTCATTGCAGTGTTAATGTAAGCCGACTTGTGACAATAAAAGATTATTAATTTGGAAAGATTAAGGGGAGATTTGATTGAAGCTTTTGTGTTTTTATGATTGGATTCAGATAGAAACTATTTCTGCTGTTTTCGGAATTGAGGTCCTGGGGGCATGACCTAAATATTAGAACCAGTTATTCCAGTGCCGATCTTTGCATGTCAAGGGTAAGATAGTGTTACAGGCCAGGGTTTAGAGAACACCAAAGTGTATCATGGAGTTCACCTGACCCACAACTTTTAACAGATTCTGGTCTGGGGAGCACATGGCCCACTCTACAGGTGTGGTACAGCAGAAATGGAAAAGTATTTTTTAAAGCAAAACAATGTTTATTCAATGAACCCAAGTTAACCTTTTTAAAACATACAGTGAACATCTTAGCAACCATCAATTCAAATACAACCCCAAAGAATACAACACTAAGTAATCCTTAATAACCTCCTAAACAACGTCCAGAAGACAAAAGAAACACCTTTTAACAGAAGCACATCATGTTTAAATTCCCTACTGAAAACATTTATAATTCTGAATTCACCAAAAGATCAAGAGATAGTCTTTTCATGGCAGAGAGCAACAGTACACCTGCTTTGTCTGGCTTCAGCTCCAACACTGAAAATAGAACTAAAACACACCCTGCAGCAAACAGCCTAAAACAAAAGTAAAAAGCTGACAGACAACCCAGATCCACCCACACTCTGACATCACTGACAATAGGTTTGGAACTCTTTTATGCAAAAAAGAGTTGGTGCAGGGTTTACCTGCATTTGAAATCTGAGTTTGTTCTGTTCAGCAAATGTATTAAGAGGTATGGGCAAAGTAAGGTTTATGATATTTGTTCACAAATTATGTCTCAGTTAATGTTGGAGCAAAGTCGAAGGACTATATTATTTCCTCCTGTTTCAATGTTCCTGATATGGAACTGTAATAACCCTCACAAGACCCACAGGGATGATCTGATTGATCTCTGCATGGGGTCTGTGGAATATGAGCTCCCCCACTGATGGGTGAAGGCCTATCAGCTGGGCCTCATAGAATGAACCCTTAAAAACCGGCCTGGTTTGGCCCTGTCATGTGAGAGTACACTTTAAGAAATGAGTGTTTAAGAAATGTACCTTTAAGAAATTGAGCTGGTCATGTTACTGCAGTGATGTCAGAGTGTGGGTGGAGCAGAGCTCCATTTCTGCTTTTTAGTTTCAGTTTAAGAAAGCTTGGGTGTGTGTGTTTTTTCAGTGAGCTGAATCTGAAGTTAAAAGTGAGCTGCACTGCTGTTGATCTCTGCCATCAAAAGACTATCTAGGGATCATTTGGGCGAACTCAGAATTGTAAAAAGGTCTCAGTATTGAATATAAATCTAATGTGCTCCTGTTTGAAGGTTTGTTAAGTCTTTTGGATGTTAAAAGGACAGCACACAGGTTGTTTAGTGTTGTATTCTTTGGGGGTGTATTTGATTTACTGGTTGCTAAGATATTCATTGTTTGTTTTAAAAAGGTTAACTTGAGTTCATAGAATAAACATTGTTTTGTTTTAAAAAAAACACTGGTCCATTTCTGCTGTACCATACCTGTAGAGTGAGCCGTGTGCTCCCCATACCACAATCTATTAAAAGTTGTGGGTCAGGTGAACTCCATGATATACTTTGGGGTTTTCTAAACCCTGGCCCATAACAATTGGGGGCTCGAGGGGGTTAAAAGTCTACCTATTGGATTGGCTTACTGAACTTAAAGACATTGAAGGGTGAGCATATTGTGGTTGCTTTTCAGGTGTGGTATTTTAGTTTAAGTGGGGAGTGTGTTGTGGACAATGGCTCTTTCGGAGGCTCAGAAGTTTTTTGGGGTGGCGACGGTCACACGCAGTACCCTATGGACAGAGACTAAAAGCAGACTGTTAGATTTGGCAAAAACATTGCAGTTAACATTACCTGACAAAATGTGAAAAGATGAGATAATTATGGTGGTGGCAAAGCATTTAAAGTTGCCTGAGTTACAGTTTGACTCATTGGAAATGACAAAAATTCAGTTGCCAATTAAACAAATGGAATTTGAGAGAGAATTAAAGCAGCTTGAATACGAAAGAGAGAGAGCGGAAAGAGAAAGAGAGAGAGCGGAAAGAGAAAGAGAGAAAGGTAAAAGAAAAGGAGAGATAAGAAAGGAGAAAATAAAGAATAGCCCGAGCAGAACAAAAAGAAAGAGAAAGGGAGATACAGATCAGGGAAAAAGACTCCAGGGTGGTATGTTGCCTCCCTGGTGCAAGGGTCAAGGATGTCTCGGAGCAGCTGCAGGGAATTCTAGGGGGGGGGGGAGTGAACAGCCAGCTGTTGTGGTGCACATAGGCACCAACGATACAGGTAAAAAATGGGACGAGGTCCTACAAGCTGAATTCAGGGAGTTAGGAGTTAAACTAAAAAGTAAGACCTCAAAGGTAGTAATCTCAGGATTGCTCCAGTGCCACGAGCTAGTCAGAGTAGGAACATCAGGATAGATAGGATGAATGCGTGGCTCGAGATATGGTGCAAGAGGGAGGGATTCAAATTCCTGGGGCATTGGAACTGGTTCAGGGGGAGGTGGGACCAGTACAAACCAGACGGTCTGCAACTGGGCAGGACTGGAACCGATGTCCTAGGGGGGCTGTTTGCTGGAGCTTTTGGGTTTAAACTAATGTGGCAGGGGATGGGAACCAATGCGGGAAGTCGGAAAGGTAGTAAAACTGGAACAGAAACAAAAGGCAGCAAGGGGCAAAGTGTAAGACAGAGAAGCCATAGTGAAAAATCAAAAAGGGCGACAGTACAAGGTACAGTGACTGAGGGGAGCTCAGTGAATAGGTCCAGTAATACTAAAAGGAATAAAACGGGAAATAAAAACAGAAATGGTAAGCGGCGCGGCAGGTGGTTACATGAAGAAGGAAATGTAACTTGGGTGAATTTTACAAGGAAAATTAGGAGAAAAGTTAAGAGGAAATGTAACTTGGGTGAGGTTACTGATCGAGGTGTTAAGATTCAAAACAGAGGTATAAAAGCCAACATAAGTGTACTTTACCTGAATGCTCGTAGTATTCGGAATAAGGTAAATGAGTTGATGGTGCAAATCATTGTGAATGACAATGATTTAGTGGCCATTACTGAAACATGGTTAAAGGATGGTCAAGACTGGGAGTTAAATATCCGAGGGTATCAAACTATTCGGAAGGACAGAGTGGATGGTAAGGGTGTAGCTCTGTTATTTAAGGATGACATCTGGGCAATAGTAAGGGATGACATCGGAGCTATGGAGGATAAGGTTGAATCCATTTGGGTGGAAATCAGGAATAATAGGGCAGCACGGTAGCATTGTGGATATCTCAATTGCTTCACAGCTCCAGGGTCCCAGGTTCGATTCCCGCTTGGGTCACTGTCTGTGCGGAGTCTGCACATCCTCCCCGTGTGTGCATGGGTTTCCTCCGGGTGCTCCGGTTTCCTCCTACAGTCCAAAGATGTGCAGGTTAGGTGGATTGGCCATGATAAATTGCCCTTCGTGTCCAAAATTGACCTTAGTGTTGGGTGGGGTTACTGGATTATGGGGATAGGGTGGAGGTGTTGACCTTGGATAGGGTGCTCTTTCCAAGAGCTGGTGCAGACTCGATGG
Organism: Scyliorhinus torazame; assembly: GCF_047496885.1. Classification (NCBI taxonomy): domain Eukaryota; kingdom Metazoa; phylum Chordata; class Chondrichthyes; order Carcharhiniformes; family Scyliorhinidae; genus Scyliorhinus; species Scyliorhinus torazame. The sequence continues at coordinate 107,971,028 of NC_092727.1, forward strand.
GCCAAATGGCCTTCTTCTGCACTGTAAATTCTATGAAGGCAAAATAGTCACTGATAGGAGTAATCTATAGGCCACCAAATAGTAACATTATGGTGGGGCAGGCAATAAACAAAGAAATAACTGATGCATGTAGAAATGGTACAGAGTTATCATGGGGGATTTTAATCTACATGTCGATTGGTTTAACCAGGTCGGTCAAGGCAGCCTTGAGGAGGAGTTTATAGAATGTATCCGCGATAGTTTCCTAGAACTGTGTGCGTGGGTTTCCTCCGGGTGCTCCAGTTTCCTCCCACAGTCCAAAGATTTGGGGGTTAGGTGGATTGGCCATGCTAAATTGCCTTTAGTGTCCAAAATTGCCCTTAGTGTCCAAAAATTGCCCTTAGTGTTGGGTGGGGTTACTGGGTTATGGGGACAGGGTGGTGTGGGCTTGGGTAGGGTGCTCTTTCCAAGAGCCGGTGCAGACCCGATGGGCCGAATGGCCTCCTTCTGCACTGTAAATTCTATGAAAAACAGTATGTAATGGAACCTCCGAGGGAACAAGCAGTCCTAGATCTGGTCCTGTGTAATGAGACAGGATTGATTAATGATCTCATACTTAGGGATCTTCTCGGAAGGAGCGATCACAATATGGTGGAATTTAAAATACAGATGGAGGGTGAGAAGGTAAAATCAAACACTAGTGTTTTGTGCTTAAACAAAGGAGATTACAATGGGATGAGAGAATAACTAGCTAAGGTAGACTGGGAGCAAAGACTTTACGGTGAAACAGTTGAGAAATAGTGGAGAACCTTCCAAGCGATTTTTCACAGTGCTCAGCAAAGGTTTATACCAACAAAAAGGAGGGACGGTAAAAAGAGGGAAAATCGACTGTGGATATCTAAGGAAATAAGGGAGAGTATCAAATTGAAGGAAAAAACATCCAAAGTGGCAAAATATAGTGGCAGACTAGAGGACTGGGAAATCTTTAGGGGGCAACAGAAAGCTACCAAAAAAGCAATAAAGAAGAGTAAGATAGATTATGAGAGTAAACTTGCTCAGAATATAAAAACAGATAGTAAAAGTTTCTACAAATATATAAAACAAAAAAGAGTGGCTAAGGTGAATATTGGTCCTTTAGAGGATGAGAAGGGAGATTTAATAATGGGAGGTGAGGAAATGGCTGAGGAACTGAACAGGTTTTCTGGGTCGGTCTTCACAGTAGAAGACACAAATAACATGCCAGTGATTGATAGAAATGAGGCGATGACAGGTGAGGACCTTGAGATGATTGTTATCACTAAGGAGGTAGTGGTGGGCAAGCAAATGGGGCTAAAGGTAGACAAGCCTCCTGGCCCTGATGGAATGCATCCCAGACTGCTAAAAGAGATGGCTCGGGAAATTGCAAATGCACTAGTCATAATTTACCAAAATTCACTAGACTCTGGGGTGGTCCCGGCGGATTGGAAATTAGCAAACGTGACACCATTGTTTAAAAAAGGAGGTAGGCAGAAAGCGGGTAATTATAGGCTAGTGAGCTTAACTTCGGTAGTAGTGAAGATGCTGGAATCTATCATCAAGGAAGAAATAGCGAGGCATCTGGATGTAAATTGTCCCATTGGGCAGACGCAGCATGGGTTCATAAAGGGCAGGTCGTGCCTAACTAATTTAGTGGAATTTTTTGAGGACGTTACCAGTGCGGTAGATAACGGGGAGCCAATGGATGTGGTATATCTGGATTTCCAGAAAGCCTTTGACAAGATGCCACACAAAAGGTTGCTGCATAAGATAAAGATGCATGGCATTCATGATAAAGTAGTAGCATGGATAGAGGATTGGTTAATTAATAGAGAGCAAAGAGTGGGGATTAATGGGTGTTTCTCTGGTTGGCAATCAGTAGCTAATGGTGTCCCTCAGGGATCAATGTTGGGACCACAATTGTTCACAATTTACATAGATGATTTGGAATTGGGGACCAAGGGCAATGTGTCCAAGTTTGCAGACGACACTAAGATAAGTGGTAAAGCAAAAAGTGCAGAGGATACTAGAAGTGTGCAGAGGGATTTGGATAGGTTAAGTGAATGGGCTAGGGTCTGGCAGATGGAATACAACGTTGCCAAATGTGAGGTTATCCATTTTGGTACAGAAAAAGGGATTATTATTTAAATGATAAAATATTAAAACATGTTGCTGTGCAGAGAGACCTGGGTGTGCTAGTGCATGAGTCGCAAAAATTGGTTTACAGGTGCAACAGGTGATTAAGAAGGCGAATGGAATTTCGTCTTTCATTGCTAGAGGGATGGAGTTTAAAACTATGGAGGTTATACTGCAATTGTATAAGGTGTTAGTGAGGCCACACCTGGAGTATTGTGTTCAGTTTTGGTCTCCATAACTGAGAAAGGACGTATTGGTGCTGGAGGGTGTGCAGAGGAGATTCACTAGGTTTATCCCAGAGCTGAAGGGGTCGGATTACGAGGAGAGGTTGAGTAGATTGGGACTGTACTCATTGGAATTTAGAAGGATGAGGGGGAATCTTATACAAACATATAAAATTATGAAGGGAATAGATAGGATAGATGCAGGCAGGTTGTTTCCACTGGCGGGTGAAAGCAGAACTGGGGGGGTATAGCCTCAAAATAAGGGGAAGTAGATTTAGGACTGAGTTTAGGAAGAGCTTCTTCACGCAAAGGAATGTGAATCTATGGAATTCCTTGCCCAGTGAAGCAGTTGATGCTCCTTCATTGAATGTTTTTAAGATAAAGATAGATAGTTTTTTGAAGAATAAAGGGATTAAGGGTGATAGTGTTCGGGCTGGAAAGTGGAGCTGAGTCCTCAAAAGATCAGCCATGATCTCATTGAATGGCGGAGCAGGCTCGAGGGGCCAGATGGCCTACTCCTGCTCCTAGTTATTATGTTCTTATAAAGAGAGAGAGTTTGAACTTCAGAAAATGGCCATGAAACATGACAGTCAGTTAAAATTGGCAGACGTAAAGGGAAATGTACAGTTGGATGATAGTGATGAGGATAGTGAGAAAGAGAGTCAAAGTCGAAGGCGTGGTGGGGATCTATTTAAATATGTCCAAGCATTGCCAAGGTTTGATGAGAAGGAGGTGGAAGCCTTTTTTATTTCATTTGAGAATGTAGCTAAACAAATGAAATGGCCACAGAACATGTGGGTATTACTGATCCAAACAAAGCTGGTGGATAAGGCTAGTGAAATGTTTGCATTACTACCGGAGGAGGTATCTGAAACGTAGGAAGAGGTGAAAAAATCCATCTTGGGTGCATATGAACTAGTTCCTGAAGCCTACAGACAAAGGTTTAGAAAATTAAGGAAAGAATTTGGTCAAACATACATGGAATTTGAAAGGCTCAAACAGAGTAATTTTGATAGGTGGATAAAGGCTTTGAAAATAGATCAAATGTATGAAGCTCTCAGAGAAATTATACTTTTGGAGGGGTTTAAAAATTCAATTCCGGATGTACTGAGAGCTCATGTGGAAGAACAGAGGGTTAAAACTGCAAGATTAGCAGCAGAAATGGCAGATGATTATGAATTAGTTCATAAATCAAAGCTTGGTTTCCGACATCAGTTTCAGCCTGTGAGGGATAGAAACTGGGGACATGAGAAATACTCAAGTGGTAAAAGTAAAGGTGATCTGATGGGAGATAATAAGGAGAGTGAACCTCAGATTAAAAAGGAAGTCCAGGAGGGTGGAAAAGAAATGAAAAGTTTCAAATGTTTTCACTGTAATAAACTAGGCCATATAAAGTCACAGTGTTGGTGGTTGAAGAAAAGCACTGGGAAGGCTGATGTGGTAAAACAGGATAAGACAGCGGGGTTTGTTAAAGTGGTAAAGGAAAGCCCAAGTGAAGCGAAGGAGGTGCAAAAGATTGTATAGCCTGATCAAAATGTGATTGATAAGAAGGTGCCAGATGTCTTTAAAGAATTTACTTGTGTGGGTAAAGTTTACTCATGTGTATCAGGAGGAGCATGTAAAGAAGTCACAATTTTAAGAGATACAGGGGCTAGTCAATCTGTAATGGTAAGAAATGAGGAATTATGTAGTTTGGGAAGAATGTTGCCAGAAAAGGTGCTGATATGTGGAATCCAGGGTGAGAGGAGTAGCGTTCCATTATATAAGGTAAGGTTGGACAGTCCAGTGGAAGAGCGGTGAAGTGGGAGTAGGAGTAATAGATAAACTATCTTGTCCAGGAATACAGTTTATCTTGGGTAATGATATAACTGGATCGCAGGTGGAAGTGATGCCTACTGTGGTTGATAAGCCAGTGGAAAATCAGACAACTGAATGGTTGAAGGACGAATATCCTGGGATTGTTTCGGATTGTGTAATAATAAGGTTGCAAAGTAACAGGTTAAGACAAGAGGAGAAATCAAAGAGTGAAGATGAAGTTGAAGTGCAATTATCAGAAACAATTTTTGATCAGATGGTTGAAAAAGAACAAGAACAGGTGGAGGATGATGCGGATATTTTTAGTTCAGGAAAATTGGCGGAGTTACAACAGAAAGATGTAGAAATAAAACGGGTATATCAGAAAGCATATACGGAAGAGGAATCTGAGAGTATTACCGTAAAAGTGATGTCTTGATGAGAAAATGGAGACCTGTACATATGCAGGCGGATTAAAAATGGGCAGAAGTTCATCAAGTAGTATTGCCGGTAGGGTATAGACAGGAGGTGTTGTGAGTTGCACATGAGGTACCAGTGGGAGGTCATTTGGGAATAAGGAAAACTCCAGCTAAAATCCAGAAACATTTTTATTGGCCAGGGCTACATAAAGATGTAGTTAAATTTTGTCAATCATGTCACACATGTCAAGTGACAGGGAAACCTCAAGCAGTGATAAAACCAGCACCCTTAATACACATTCCAGCATTTGAGGAACCGTTTACGAGGGTCCTAATTGATTGCGTAGGACCGCTTCGTAAAACAAAAAGTGGGAATCAATATCTTTTGACTATAATGGATGTGTCCACTAGGTTTCTAGAGGCCATGCCAGTATGTAATATTACAGCTAACAGGATTGTGGAGGAGTTACTTAAATTCTTTACTCGATATGGACTAGCCACAGAAATTCAATCGGATCAAGGATCGAATTTTACTTCAAAGTTATTCAAAAAAGTTATGGATAGCTTAGGAATAAAACAATTTAAATCAACTGTGTACCATCCAGAATCGCAGGGAGCATTAGAAAGGTGGCATCAGACATTAAAGACAATGTTGAGGGCATATTGTCAAGATTATCCAGAGGATTGGGATAAAGGAATCCCATTCGTATAGTTTGCAATTAGGGATGCAGTCAACCAAATTTAGTCCTTTTGAACTAATTTTTGGTCATGAGGTACGAGGACCACTTAAATTATTTAAGGAAAAATTGGTGGGTGAGAAATCGGAAATTACATTATTGGATTATGTGTCAAATTTTAGGGAATGAATAAATAGAGCAGGTGAATTGGCTAGACAACATTTGAATGTTGCACAAAATGTGATGAAACGGGTAGCGGAAAGAAATCCAAAGTTCGTAGTTTTGCCAGTGGGGATAAAGTTTTTGTGTTGTTACCAGTGGTAGGGGAGGCTTTGAAAGCTAGGTTTTGTGGACCGTATCAGATTGAAAGGAAATTAAGTGACGTGAATTATGTGGTAAAAACATCGGATAGTAGGAAAACTTCTATGTGTCATGTGAATATGCTTAAAAGGTACTTTGAAAGGGAAGGAGAGAAAAAAGGAAGTTTTAATGATTCTAACTCAAAGTGACGAACCAAATCCAGATGACTGTGAATTTGACATACCTCAAATTAAATTGGAAAATGAGGATGTTCTTAAAAATTGGGATGAATTGTTAAGTTACCTTCCAGAGGAAAAACAAACTGACCTGAAAGAGTTATTGATGTCACATGGGCAAGTTTGTAGAGATAAATTGGGAAGTACTAAAATGGCTATACATGTAGATGTGGGAAATGCTGTTCCTATCAAACATATAGACTTAACCCTTTAAAATTGGCACAGGTTAACAGAGATTGTGAGTATGCTTAAAAATGGCATAATTGCAGTGGGTTGCAGCCAATAGAGCTCACTCATAGTGATGGTACCTGAACCAGAAAGTACCCAATGGTTGTGTGTGGACTATCGAAAGGTGAATGCAGTTACAAGAACGGACTCTTACCCTGTCCCACGTTTGAAGGATTGCATTGCGAAAGTGGGACAATCTGCTTTTATTTCCAACTTCCAGACATGGAAAGAACATTTAAAACATCGTATGGAGTTCTTCGATCGACTTCAGGAGGTGGGTTTGGTGATGAACCTAGCTAAAAGTGAATTTGGAGAAGCCCGAATCACTTTCCTTGCGGATTTTCCGATACCCTCAAGACGAAGGGAAATAATGCGATTTCTTAGCATGAGTGGATTTGATCGAACATTTGTGCAAAAGTTTTGTGGCGTGAGTACTCCACTGATAGACTGGCCAAAGAAACATCAAAAATTTCAAGGGACAGCGGACTTTCAACAGGCATTTTACTGCCTGAAAGCTGTGATCACCAATGCTCCTGTATTGGAGAATTGCAAGGGACTCTGTGGTCAGATTGACTTAAAGTATCTGATTCTAAAGAGAAATGCCGAGGAGTAGAGGAATGGATGGATCGTGCAGAGACTTTGTTCAAAGAGACTGTCAATCGAGAAGGATTTTGGTTGGAGGAAGAAGAGCAAAGAAAAATGGACTATATTATTATGCCTTTTTGTGTGTGTTTTGTTTTGTGAAACGAAAAAGTATTTTTACTGTGTGCATTTCTTAGTCAATGGTGCAAAAGTGAAAAATGAAACCATCTTGAAGTTAATGGTTTATTATTTTTCTTGGGGGGAGGTGTCATGTGAGAGTACCTTTAAGAAATGGATGTTTAAGCAATGTACCTTTAAGGAATGGAGTTGATCATATTAATGAAGTGATATCAGAGGTTGGGGGCAGCTGAGCTCACTTCTGCTTTTGGTTTCAGTTTTGCTGAGAGCAGCTGAAAAGTGCCTGGCTGGTTTTGCTGAGAGCAGCTTAAAAGTGCCTGGCTGGATTGCTGTGAGCTGCTTAAAAGGAGAAAGCCAGTTTGAGACAGCAGCTTGAGAAGTCGATGTTAGACTGAGTTACTACATTCAGATTAGCAGAGAGTCAAACTCATTGAGAACTGTGCTAACAGTTTAATAAAACACATTGAACTCACTTCAAAGTCTGGAGCATCTTTTACTCAAAACTGCGTCAAGTGGCAGCTTGTGTTATTCCAAATTACAAACACAACATGATACCAGGAGTCTATTTAATCTAGTTAGTTCAACTCAGCAAGATCCGTGACGACCAGCGAATGTATATCGGCACAATGGAAAAGATTCAGGCTCTTCACCAGCTCAGGACCTCCGGCAATCTCAGTGCCAACTGGCAGACATTCAAGCAGAAATTTCAGCTTTACGTCGAAGCATCAGACCTCAATGGTGCGTCCGATGCACGGAAGATAGCTCTTCTCCTCACCACAGCGGGTGATCACGCCTTGGAAATATTCAACTCCTTTCACTTCGCCGAAGACCAGGACAAGACAAAGTATCAGACCATCCTGGACAAGTTTGACAGCCACTGTGAGGTGGACACCAACAAAATCTTTGAACGGTACATATTCAAGCAGCGATTGCAAGGTAAAGACGAATCCCTCAACTTATATTTAACTAACCTTAGACTGCTAGCGCAATCCTATAACTTCGGTGATATCACTGACTCCATGATCCGAGACCAAATCGTTTTTGGAGTTCACTCTGATCCTCTGAGAGAGCAGTTACTGAAGATCAAACATATGACCCTGCCAGTCGTGATTGAATCATGCACAGTGCATGAGCACGCTAAAAATCACTATTCCCAGTACAAAACGGCAGAAAATGATAAACTAGCCTCCCACGAGGCTGAGAGTTTGTACGCCATCTCCCGGATGCAGTGCCTCAACATTGACGAAAGCAGCCATTTCGCGTGCTCTTCCCAGGGCCCGACGCAAGTGCGACGCGAATGGGATAACAAAGCGGCCGAAACCCGCACTGCTCAGGTGCAGACGTCTGAGAACCACACTGCGCATGTGCAACGACGCACGGAGCGTCAGAACTCCGACATCATGACGTGTTCAAACTGTGACACCGCCCATTTAAAGAAACACTGCCGAGGAAGAGGCAGACTCTGTTTAAACTGCGGGAAGCCAGGCCACTATGCAGCCCTGTGCAGATCTGCACCACCAATGAGGAGCCAGCGCTCCCAATTCCGACGACAGCGCATCCGGAGTGTGCAACAACGCCTACAGGATTCTGATCCCGACAGTGCAATGGATCTAGATGATGAATGCCTGGATAACGCCTACCATGTGGGCATTATTACAATGTGCGAATATGCCACACCAAACACGTCGCAAGTCCAGTCAATCCTAGCTGTGGATTCAGAGTACGAATGGCGAGCAGTGATGAAGGTCAACCACTGCCCCATCCAGTTCAAGCTGGGCACAGGTGCCTCTGCCAACCTCCTCTCACAGGCAGACTTCAGATGCATTAAGAAGCCCCCCACGGTCCTTCCAGCTGCCTGCAAGCTCCTGGATTACAACGGGAATGCCATCCCGGCACTGGGATCCTGCCATCTGCACGTATCCAACCGACACACACACGGTTACGCTTTGAAATTGTTCAGCCAGACAGGGCATCCCTACTAGGTGCGCCCGCCTGCAAGCAGCTGAACCTCATTCAAAGGGTTTACACCACAACATCCTCCCATTGGATCTCCAGGCCGGCATTGACGACATCCTCGCCCAATATCCAGATGTGTTCAACGGGATGGACATGCTGCTGTATCGATACAAGATTCTGCTATGACCTGATGCCAAACCAGTGGTCCATGCACTACGACGAGTACCTGCTCCACTGAGAGAGCGCCTGAAGGCACAGCTCAAGGATCTTCAGGAAAAAGGCATCATATCCAAGGTCACCGAACCGACTGACTGGGTCAGCTCGATGGTGTGCGTAAAGAAGCCTTCGGGAGACCTGCGCATCTGCATTGATCCCAAGGATCTCAATGATAATATCATGCGGGATCATACCACATCCCGAAACGGGAAGAACTCACGAGTGAGATGGCACACTTCACCAAATTGGATGCATCACAGGGATTTTGGCAAATTCAGCTGGAAGAGTCCAGCAGAAGGCTCTGCACCTTCAACACGCCTTTTGGCAGATACTGCTACAATCGCATGCCATTTGGCATCATCTCGGCATCGGAGATATTCCATCGCATCATGGAGCAGATGATGGAAGGCATTGAAGGGGTTTGTGTGTACGTGGACGACATCATCATATGGTCCATGACCCCTGAAGAACATGTGTCCCGTCTCCAGAATGTATTCCGCTGTGTACATGCCAACGGCCTAAAGTTAAACAGGTCCAAATGTTGTTTTGGCACATCGACGCTCAAGTTCCTAGGCGACCAGATCTCACAGCATGGTGTGCGCCCGGACACAGACAAAATCAAGGCCATCGAGGCGATGAAGGTCCCCGAGGACAAAAAGGCGGTGCTGCGCTTCTTGGGTATGGTCAATTTTCTGGGCAAGTTCATTCCAAACATGGCCACACACACCACGGCCCTACGCAACCTGGTGAAAAAGTCAACTGCCTTTGAGTGCAAGGTGGCACACCAGACAGAGTGGCTGGAGCTGAAAGCCAAGCTCACCACTGCACCAGTCATAGCATTCTTCGACCCAGACCGGGAGACAAAGATATCCACAGATGCGAGTCAGGATGGCATCGGTGCGGTGTTGCTTCAACGAGATGACACATCATCCTGGGCACCAGAAGTCGACACATCAAGGGCGTTGACGCCCACTGAAACCAGATATGCTCAGATTAAGAAGGAGTGCTTGGGTCTTCTTGCTGGCATCCTCAAATTTCATGATTATGTCTACGGCCTGCCGTCATTCACTGTCGAAACGGATCATAGGCCGCTGGTCCACATCATCCACAAGGACCTGAACGACATGACGCCTCAGTTGCAGAGAATCCTGCTTAAACTTAGGAGGTATGACTTCAACTTGGTGCACACACCTGGAAAGGAGCTCATCATGGCTGATGCATTGTCCCGCTCCGTCACCTCGCCCAGTGAGCTGCTGGAGATCATCCAGCACATCGAATCGCCGGTGCAGCTGTGTGCAGGCACTCTCCCGGCGACAGGTGAGAAGGTAGTTCTCATCCGTGATGAGACAGCCAAAGACCGCCTCTTGCAGCGCGTCATCCACAACTTCACCAATGGCTGGCAGAAAGGGCAGTGCCCACAATTTTACAATGTGAAGGATGACCTGACGGTGATTGATGGTATCCTCCTCAAGCTGGACAGGATTGTCATTCCGCACAGTCTCCAGAGCTTGGTGCTGCGCCAGATTCATGGGGGACACCTGGGCGTCGAGAAGTGCAGATGCAGAGCCCGGCAAGCTGTCTACTGGCCCGGCATCAGCCAGGACATCACAAACATTGTCCTGAACTGTGCTACCTGTCAGCGGTTCCAGCCAGCACAGAGCAAGGAGACGCTCCAACAGCATGACATAGTGACCTCTCCGTGGTCCAAGGTTGGCATCGTCCTCTTTCATGTGAATGGTCGCGACTACGTATTGATCATCGACTATTTCTCGAATTACCCTGAGGTGCTGAAGCTCCCGGACCTCACCTCTCAGACCGTCATCAAAGCCTGTAAGGAGACGTTCTCAAGGCATCCCAATCACCGTCATGAGCGACAATGGCCCGTGCTTTAACAGTCGGGAATGGACCACGTTTGCCAGGTCATACAATTTCCAGCATGTCACCTCCAGTCCGCACTATCCGCAGTCCAATGGAAAAGTCGAGAAAGGGGTGCACATTGTGAATCAGCTCATCTGCAAGGCCGCAGACTCTGCTTCTGACATACACCTTGCACTGCTCGTGTACAGGGCGACTCCATTGTCCACTGGCATGCCCCCGGCTCAACTCCTGATGAACAGGGACCTGCGGACGACGCTTCCACCATACACCTGCCCAATCTGGACCACATCCCAGTGCTGCAGACGATGCAGCAGCTCAGAGACCATCAAAAGCAGGGCTATGGTGCCCATGCCACCGATCTGGCTGTGCTATCCCCGGCAGACACTGTCAGGATCAAGATACCGGACAGTGGGTGGTCTGCCCTGGCTGTTGTTGTTCGATAGGCCTTGCCCCGCTCTTATGTTGTACGTATGGCTAATGGCTCCATCGTGCGAAGGAATCGACGGGCACTGCGCAAAGTTGCCTGCCCGCAACCACTTTGTCCTCCATTTCCATATGTTGAATTGTCATCTCCTGATACCTCGCACCACGAGGCCACCAGTCAGGCTTCCACCCTGCCTGTCAAGGCGCCGTCGTCCCCTCCGCAACCTCTCTGGCGGTCGACCAGGATCAGACGCAAGTCTCAGAGATTGGACTTGTGAATGTTTGTTTTGTTTGCTCTGTTCTGTTGTCCTCCATCAGTCACGTTAGACAGACTCGTTCACATGTAAATACATTCACATACGCCAACAAAACATTAAAAAAGGGGAGATGTCATGATATGCAAACATGCAACTAATGAACACATAGAATAGGACACGACCAATGAGCAGTCAGGACACTTAGGGGTGGTATCTCACTATAAAAGGGATGAGAACTCACACCCCGTCTCTTTCCACAGACGAACATCTACAGAGTGAGACAGGGTGTATCCTCAGCATCACACCCCAGCACGTGGCTGAGAGCAAGGCTGGTTGAGTTAGACTGAGTTACTACATTTAGATTAGCAGAGAGTCAAACTCATTGAGAACTGTGCTAATAGTTCAATAAAACACATTGAACTCACTTCAAAGTCTGGAGCATCTTTTACTCAAAACTGCATCAAGTGGCAGCTTGTGTTATTCCAAATTACATAACACAACACACACCCTCCCCAGCCCCACCTCCCTGGCACTCACCCTCCTCAGCCCCGCTCCCCGCCCCGGTACTCACCCCTCCCCAGCTCCTCTCCCCTCCCCAGCACTCACCCCCCCCAGGACCCCACCCCTAGCACTCACCGTCCCCGGCACTCACCCCCCCAGCCCTCTCTCTCCCCAGCACTCACCCTCCCCAGAGCCCCCACCCCTCCCCCAGCATCCACCGTCCCCGGCATTCACCCTCCCCGGCCCTCACCCCCCCAGGCCTCCCCCCCCCTCCAGGCCTCCCCTCCCCCTCGCCGGCACTCACCCTCCCCAGCCCCCACCCCCCAAGCACTCACCCTCTCCAGCCCCCCCCCCCCCCACTGGCACTTACCCTCCCCAGCACCCCCCCTCCTGGGCATCCATCCCCTCCCCGGCACTCACCCTCCCCAGCACCCCCCCTCCTGGGCACCCATCCCCTCCCCGGCACTCACCCTCCCCAGCACTCACACTCCCCAGCCCCCCTCCCCAGTACCCCCCTCCCCACCCCGGCACTCACCCTCCCCGCGCCTCCTCCCAAGCACTCACCCTCCTCAGCCCCACCCACGCCCCCCCCCCCCCACCCCCCGGCACTCACTCTCCCCAGCACTCACCCTTCCCGGCACTCAGCCCAAGCACTCACCCTCCCCAGCCCCCCCTCCCTGGCACTCACCCACCCCGGCCCCCCCTCACCAGCACACCCCTCCCCGGCACTCACACTCCCCAGCCCCTCCTCCCCAGCCCCCCCCCCTCCCCGGCACTCACCCCCCCCAGCCCCCCCCCTCCCCACTCCAGCACTCACCCTCGCCAGCCCCCCCTCCCAAGCACTCACCCTCCACAGCCCCACCCACCCCCTGCGCGGCATTCACCCTCCCAGCAGCCCCCTTCCCGGCACCCCCCTCCCTGGCACTCACCCTCCCCATCACCCCCCCTCCCCAGCACCCCCCTCCCTGGCACTCACCCTCCCCGACACTCACCCTCCCCGGCACTCACCCTCCCCGGCACTCACCCTCCCCGTCACTCACCCTCCCCGGCACTCACCCCAAGCACTCCCCCTCTCCAGCCCCGCCCTCCCCGGCACTCACCCACCCGGTTCCCCCTCCCCAGCACTCATACTCCCCGGCTCCCCCCTCCCCGGCACTCACCCACCCCGGCCCCCCCCCCTCCCCAGCACCCCCCTCCCCGGCACTCACCCTTCCCGGAACTCACCCTACCCGGCACTCACGCTCCCCAGCCTCTCCCCCCACCCCCGCACCGGCCCAGCACTCACCCTCCCCAGCCACCCACCCCCCCCATCCCCGGCACCGACCACGATCCCTCCATTGGCACCCGCGACCCCCCCTCCCCCCCCCACCTACGGCCATGACAGCTCCTCTCCTGCGGCCACCCCACGCCGACCCCTACCTCTGCGTTCGCCGGCGTCAGCCAGCACGACTGGTTGACGCCGTTAAAAAGGTCGCTTGATTTACGCCGGCATGACCTGTGGTCACGTCGGCGGGACTTCGGCCCACCCGGCCCGGAGATTTGGTGCAGCCCCGGGGCCCATTGCGTCGTGCCGATTCTCGCCATTCTGTGAGGCGTGCGGCGCGATTCCCATCGCTGCGTTTTTTTGACTGCCAGAGAATATCGCGGCCAACGTCAGAGCGGCGGGGCGGGATTCACGCCGCTCCCCGACAATTCTCCAACCCGGCGGGGGGCCGGCTCATCCCGCCCGATACTTTGGTCTTCGCCTTCTGCTGAATTCGACTAAAGCAAAGTTAATGCTGTTTATTCGGAAACTGTCTTACTCTGCCTCTGATCATGAAATGTTAACGCTTCATAACTCTGAACTTGAGCAAGTTTCCGCTTACAAATATCTCAGGATATGTCTGGACCATGCTCGGATGTTTAATTCCCATATTGGCTTTCACAAGCTAAGGTTTCGCCTCGACTTGGTTTTCTGTATCACAATATGTCCTGCTTTGCTCACTCCACCAGATACACCACAGTTCAGGAGCTGGATTCTCCGTTTTTGGGACCATGTCCCCACTGTGGTCTTTTACGCCAGCGTCAAAATGCCACAGATTCACTGCATAGCAGGGCCTGAGCAGGCAGCTGTCGTGGAGCTCACAGCTCCAGCTACCGATGCAGCCCCCCGCACGTTCGGGTCCGAGGCCGCGCAAATCGCACGGCGGAACCTCCAGCGGCCGCCCCGTGCTCCATGGCAGTCTCAGCCCACGGACCTGGACCGCGGAAATAGTGCCCCTGATCGGCCGCTCAACCGACCTGGACCGCCTGCACAAAAAAAAACAGTCTCGAATGAGGCGATCCCTTTGCTCCAATCGGCCTTCCCCCGATGGTGGTGACCCCGGACTGAGTCCGCAGTCACGCAGGTATCACGGACAGTGGGACCGTGAGTGGTCCACGCCGTCGGCAATTCGGCCAGTCGGGGACGGAGAATAGCGGGGCGGGCCTCAGGCAATGGCCGGAGGCGGTGGATAATCAGCGCAGCGTACTCCCCGAGTGCGGCACTTTTAGGGGGGGGGGGTGGAATCGCGGAATCGGCACCCGTCCCGATTTTCCGTGCGGGAAACTGGATTCTCCCCACCGTCGCCGAACACGATTTCGGTGTCGGGGTGCTGAGAATCCAGCCCAGATATCTATCCTGCCCATTTTCGATTACACTGCCGCCATTTATTAAATGGCATCCAACACCTCTCTTGGTAAGTTGGCCATCGCTCTGCAGTTAGATTTGGCACTGGTTTCCCTTTCCCTCTCAGCACTGTGACCTGTACTCCCTGATTAGGCGGAAACTCCACTGGATTCTGGTCATTTATCGAACCTCGCCAGGGAAACAACTGCCTATTTGAAAGGGCAGCACGGTAGCATTGTGGATAGCACAATTGCTCCACAGCTCCAGGGTCCCAGGTTCGATTCCGGCTTGGGTCACTGTCTGTGTGGAGTCGGCACATCCTCCCCGTGTGTGCGTGGGTTTCCTCCGGGTGCTCCGGTTTCCTCCCACGGCCAAAGATGTGCAGGTTAGGTGGATTGGCCATGTGTGTTGCCCTTAGTGTTGGGTGGGGTTACTGGGTTATGGGGATAGGGTGGAGGTGTTGACCTTGGGTAGGGTGCTCTTTCCAAGAGCCGGTGCAGACTCGATGGGCCGAATGGCCTCCTTCTGCATGTAAATTCTATGATGCTATGATTTCACTGCCTCTTCTTGTAATCTGAGGTCATGTGACTTGATCAAATAGGTCACTCCCTACAGCGAGCAAAGTCTTTGGCCATCATTTATTTCACTTTGAGACTGCCAGTGACTGGACTTGGTACAACCCGTTTTATTACTGTGGATGTCATTTGTCTAAGATTCTGTTGACTAGAATACTTAAGCCTGTTAAACTGAAAATTCACTTTCACTGTTCATTTGTATTTTATTTTTTACAGTGTTGAAATGCATCTTTTTCATGGAATCAAAGACTCCCTACAGTGCAGAAGGGGGCCATTCAGCCCATCGGGTCTGCACCGACCCTCTGAAAGAGCACCCTACCTATGCCCAAACCCCACACTATCTAACCTGTACATCCCTCGACACTAAGGTGCAATTTAGCATGGCCAATCCACACCTTTGGACTGTGGGAGTAAACCAGAGCACCCAGATGAAACCAGAGGAGAAACTACTAACTCCACGGCCTTCCAGACCGTCCCGTTCTCCCTCTCCACTTGTCCGTTTCCCCGGGGGTTGTAGCTGGTCGTCCTGCTTGAGGCAATGCCCATGCTGAGCAGGAACTGACGCAGCTCATCACTCATAAAAGAGGACCCCCGATCACTGTGGACGTAGGTGGGGAAACCGAACAGTGTGAAGATACTGTGGAGGGCTTTAATGACCGTGGCAGAAGTCATATCGGGGTATGGGATGGCGAAAGGGAACCGGGAGTACTCATCGACCACGTTCAGAAAGTACGTGTTGCGGTCGGTGGAGGGGAGGGGCCCTTTGAAGTCCATGCTGAGGCGCTCAAAGGGGCGGGAGGCCTTCACCAGGTGCGCTCGATCTGGCCGGTAGAAGTGCGGCTTGCACTCTGCGCAGACCTGGCAGTCTCTGGTGACGGTCCTGACCTCCTCAATGGAGGAGGACAGGTTGCGGGCCTTGATGAAATGGAAGAACCGGGTGACCCCCAGGTGGCAGAGGTCATAGTGGAGAGCCCGGAGTCGGTCCACTTGTGCACTGGCACATGTACCGCGGGATAGGGCGCCAGGCAGCTCGTTGAGCTTCCCCGGGCGATACAAAATCTCGTAATTATAGATGGAGAGCTCAATCCTCCACCTCAAGATCGTGTTGTTTTTGATCTTGCCCCGCTGTGTGTTATTGAACATGAAGGCAATCGACCGTTGGTCAGTGAGGAGAGTGAATCTCCTGCCAGCCAGGTAATGCCTCCAATGCCGCACAGCTTCTACTATGGCTTGGGCCTCCTTTTCGACAGAGGAGTGCCGAATTTCAGAGGCATGGAGGGTACGGGAAAAGAAGGCCACGGGCCTGCCCGCCTGGTTGAGGGTGGTGGCCAGAACTACGTCCGATGTATTGCTCTTGACCTGAAAGGGGAGGGACTCATCGACTGCCTGCATCGTGGCCTTGGTGCGGTTGAAGGCCTGGCGGGCCTCAGCCACCTGGGGAAAAACTGTGGACTGAATGAGTGGGCGGGCCTTGTCCGCATAATTAGGGACCCACTGGGCATAGGAGGAGAAAAACCCCAGGCATCGTTTCAGGGCCTTGGGGCAGTGGGGGAGGGGGAGTTCCATGAGGGGGTGCATGCGGTCGGGGTCGGGCCCTAGAACTCCATTTTCCATGACATAGCCAAGGATGGCTAAGTGGTTGGTGCGGAACACGTATTTCTCTTTATTATACGTGAAGTTAAGGAGTTTGGCGGTCTGGAGGAATTTTTGGAGGTTAGCGTTGTGGTCCTACTGATCGTGGCCGCAGATGGTGACGTTATCTAGGTACGGGAAGGTGGCCCGCAGTCCGTACCGGACAACCATTCGGTCCATCTCACATTGGAAGACCGAGACTCCATTAGTGACGCCGAAGGGAACCCTAAGGAAGTGAGGCGGCCACCTGCTTCGAACGCAATGTATTGGTGGTCCTCCGGGCGGATGGGGAGCTGGTGGTAGGCGGACTTCAGGTCCACTGTGGAAAAGACCCGATACTGCGCAATCTGAGTGACCATATCAGATATGCGTGGGAGGGGGTACGCGTCGAGCTGCGTGTACCGATTGATGGTCTGACTGTAGTCAATGACCATCCTGTGCTTCTCCTCAGTCTTTACTACTACCACTTGAGCTCTCCAGGGGCTATTGCTGGCCTCAGTGACCCCTTCTCGCAGAAGCCGTTGGACCTCCGACCTGATGAAGGTCCTGTCCTGGGCACTGTACCGTCTGCTCCTGGTGGCGACGGGTTTGCATTCCGGGGTGAGGTTCGCAAACATGGAAGGTGGATCGACCTTAAGGGTCGTGAGGCCGCATACGGTGAGGTGGGGTAGGGGCCCGCCGAATTTTAAAGTGAAGCTTTGGAGGTGGCACTGAAAGTCCAGGCCGAGTAACAGGGCAGTGCAGAGGTGGGGGAGGACGTAGAGCCGGAAGTTGCTAAACACTACGCCTTGGACGGTGAGGGTCGGGATCCAGTACACCTGGATTTCCACAGAATGGGATCCAGAGGCCAGGGAGATCTTCTGGGTGACGGGGTATACCGCGAGGGAGCAGTGCCTTACCGTCGTGGGGTGGATGAAGCTCTCTGTGCTCCCGGAGTCAAAAAGGCAGGACGTCTCGTGCCCGTCGATCTTCACCGTCGGCGTTGCGGTTGCAAGGTTGCGGGGTCGGGACTGGTTCAGCGTGATCGAGGCGAGCTGCGGCAGATGCTGGGAGGTCCCGGGCTGGTCTGCGATGGCGGAGGTAGCGGCAGGCGATGAGCGGCCAGATGAGCAGGGATCCTGACGAGCAAGGGTCCTGAGGCGCTGTCCAAAATGGCGCCGAAGATGGCGGCGGCCACGGGGCGCACATGGTGGGCGACATCAAAGGTGGCCTGCCCAAGGGCCGCACATGGCTTGCGGCATCAAAGATGGCAGCGCCAACGGGCCGCACGTGGCTTGCGAGGAGGAAAATGGCGGCGCCCCTGGGTCGCACGTGGGGGGTGCAGGAACGCTGGGCCTGGAAACAGCGGTGACTGACCGGGCCTGGCAAACAGAAACAAAGTGTCCGTTCTTTCCACAACCATTGCAGATCGCGCTCCGCGCCGGGCAGCGCTGCCTGGGATGGTTGTTCTGCCTGCAAAAATAGCACTTGGGCCCGCCAGGGTTGGCTGACTGCCACACGGCGCAGGCTTGCGGTGAGGTGGAGTCGGCAGCTGGTGGGGCCCGTGATGCCCATGAGGGTGCCACGCGGTCGGGGGCGTACGACTGGACGTTACGGGAGGCTACTTCTAACGAGTTTGCGAGCTGCCTGGTTCCCGCAAGATCAAGCGTACCCCCTTCCAGTAGCCGCTGGCGGACTTACGCAGACCTTATGCCCGTAACGAAGGCGTCTCAAATTAAACTTTCTGTGTGCTGGACTGCCGAAACTGCCTGGCAGTCACAGTTCCTCCCCAGGATGTGCAGGGCATGCCAGAAATCGTCCAGAGACTCACCGGGGAGTTGCTGTCTCGTGGACAGAAGGTGCCTGGCGTATAGTTGATTGACTGGTCGAACGTAATGTCCCTTCAGGAGCTCCATCGCTTCGGAGTGAGTGGGCGAATCCCGGATGAGAAGAAAAACGTCAGGGCTTACCCGCGAATAAAGGACTTGGAGCTTCTGCGAGTCCGAGGGTTCCTCAGCGGATGTTCTGAGGTAGCTTTCGAAGCAGGCTAGCCAGTGGTCAAAGGAGGACGCAGTGTTGGCTGCTTGAGGGCTCAGCTGCAGGCGATCAGGCTTGATGCGAAGATCCATCGTTTTAAAAATCTTTGCTCAATAAATTGATGCACTATCAATTACCACAAAGGCAAGAGTAGTGGAATAATCGAGGCTTTATTGAGCAAAGATGTTGTGCCTCCTGTAGCTGGAACCAGAATGGCTGCAGCACCGGCGTGCACACACATTTATACGCCGCCTACTGGGCGGAGCCAGCAGGCAGGGATTTACCCATGTACCTCTATTATACGTGTCTTCCTGTAATACATGTGATACTGCTAGTGGTGACTGCCACACAGTCTAACCTTCCTGACAAGTGGATTTGAACTTCCATTTGACTTACCCCTTTGTCCTCACAGTGCTGCCTGGGTGTGGGGTTCTACTCACACTGCAGTCGTCCTCTCCCAAGTAGAGAGACTTGAAGCCTCATGAGGCAGGAATACAACACATTCCTGAATTCCCCCCGTGCAGCCTGGCCTCTCAAGGAACCCCATGCAAGAACCTCACAGTTGCCTCCAGTGCTGACCTTAGGTATTCACCTCCTACTACCTTCTTTACAGCTCCCACTGAGGACAGACACTCCCTCAGCAGTGATATGAGCACAGGCCCAGCAGGGAGCACACAGGAAGCCTGAATGCCAGCCTCTAGACCCCCTTAAAGCAAGGGGCATTCTGAAATGAAGGGAAGGAAAGGCCTATAAATGACCCCTCCCGCTGGGTTTGAGTGACTGAACCCCAGCCTCGAGTTAAACTTATCTGTCCTCCACATTCTCTCCAGTGCACCCTGAGCAGTGAACACCCTGGAGATCCGTGGCTGCCTCTGCGCTCACCTCCAATATCCTCTCGGAGGTACTGCCAGGTTCACGTTTATGTGGACCCGTTGTAAATGACGCTGGCGTGATTTCATGCCAGCGCCTGACGAATATTACGTGAGAAGGAAGGTCTGGAGTGAGTGCTCGCTAATGACATGCTATTAACATGAGGCTCCTGGGCCCCACTCTGCTCCACTGGTGAAAGGGAGTGAAAATCGGAAATCGCAATCTCACTGGAGAGAATCGTGTATTCTAATTCTCTCTGGATTTTGAGCTCGTGTCGCAGTTCTCATTGACGGCTAACGTGGGCTCATAATCTCCCCACCGTGTTGCCCAGAGGTCAAATGGAACACCAATATGACATCATGTTTATTCAGAGTCTGAAGATCTTTGATCTTGATTATTATTGTATGTTCCATATTAGCCAGTGAGAATGGGCAGGAATTTACCCCCACCTCAACAGGCCTGTTTGGGGGGGGGTCTTCCCACCAACCACCGATTATAATAGAGGGTGGGCCAGGTTCCTACTAGCTGCTCACCCTTCGGTCCATTGAGGCTCTTAACTGCCGATCTAAGTGGAAATTAAGCGCCTCAATCTGACGAGGTTGGGTGGATTGGCCATGCTAAATTGCCCCTTAGTGTCCAAAAGATTAGGTGGGGTTTTCAGCATAGGGTGGAGGCTGGGTGTAGGTAGGGTGCTCTTTCAGAAGGTTGATGCAGGCTTGATGGGCTGAATGGTATTTTATAAGGCTTCTCTGAGACTAATACGGTGGACATGGGTGGGGAGGCTGTTTTTTCACCAAAGTTGATGTAAAGGCAGAACGGAAGGAGAGGGTACCTCCTTCACTGAGCAGCCTTTTTAAGATCATTCCCCCCTTTTGCGCTTCCCCACATGGTCTGCAAAACCCACCACTCCTCTCCCACCTCAACCCCTCCTTGAGATGCCCAATCCCTTCCTGCCCATGAAACCCAGCCCTCTCCTTGTCTGGCATCCATGACACTTCTTGATATGCTTCCTTGCAGGCTCAATAGCACCTGTTACTCTCTTGTGAAACTGCTGGACTGCAAGAGCTGATGGGGCGGGGCCAGGGGTGGGGGCAGAAGTCCCTCTTGTTCTTTGAGGAGGTAACAAGAAAGTTAGACAAAGGAGAACCAGTGGATGTGACTTATTTAGATTTCCAGAAGGCCTTTGACAAGGTGCCGCATAGAGCTCATGGTGTTCAGGGTAAGATCCTGGCATGGATAGAGGATTGGCTGACAGGCAGAAGGCAGAGAGTGGGGATAAAGTGGTCTTTTTCAGGATGGCAGCCGGTGACTAGTGATGTGCCTCAGCGGTCTGTGCTGGGATCACAACTTTTTACAATATACATTAATGATCTGGAAGAAGGTACTGAAGGCACTGTTGCTAAGTCTGCAGATAATACAAAGATCTGTAGAGGGACAGGTAGTATTGAGGAAGCCAGGGGGCTGCAGAAGGATTTGCACAAGCTGGAAGAGTGGGCAGTAAAGTGGCAAATGAAATACAATGTGGAAAAGTGTGAGGTTATGCACTTTGGAAGGAGGAATTTAGGCATAGACTATTTCCTAAATGGGGAAATGCTTCGGAAAGCAGAGGCGCAATGAAAGTTGGGAATCCTTGTTCACGATTCTCTTAAGGTTAATCTGCAGGTTCAGTCGGCAGTTAAGAAGGCAAATACAATGTTAGCATTCACGTGAAGAGGACTAGACTACAAGACTAGGGATATACTTCTGAGGCTGTATAAGGCTCTGGTCAGACCCCATTTGGAGTTCTGTGAGCAGTTTTGGGCCCCATATCTAAGGAAGGATATGCTGGTCTTGGAAAGGGTCCAGAGGAGGTTCACAAGAATGATCCCTGGAATGAAGAACTTGGCGTATGAGGAACGTTTGAGGACTCTGGGCCTGTACTTGTTGGAGTTTAGAAGGATGAGGCCTGGATAGAGTGGACGTGGAGAGGATGTTTCCACTTGTAGGAAAAACTAGAACCAGAGGACACCATCTCAGACTAAAGGGACGATCCTTTAAGACAGAGCTGAGGAGGAATTTCTTCAGGCAGAGGGTGGTGAATCTGTGGAACACTTTGCCACAGAAGGCTGTGGCGGCCTATTCACTGAGTGTCTTTAAGACAGAGATAGATAGGTTCTTGATTAATAAGGGGATCAGGGGTTATGGGGAGAAGGCAGGAGAATGGGGATGAGAAAATATCAGCCATGATTGAATGGCGGAGCAGACTCGATGGGCCTTGTGGCCTAATTCTGCTCCTATGTCTTATGGTCTTATGGTTAAGACCACATGCAGCATTTTAGTGCTGCGAGGCAACCTGATTTAAAATAACTGGGTTTCCCACTGACTGTGCATCTGGGTAAGGAGATGGGTGGATGGGTTTTGAGCAATAACCAGCCCCCCCCCCCCCCCCCCCGACCCCACCCCAACTGTTAAATAGAGCCCAATTAGAAATGGAAGGATATGGGGAGAGGAGCTGGCAGTCGTGGATTGACCACCATTGTAAATGACTCCATTTTCTTTTCTGTTGAAATCAGCAAAACAGGGCTGATGTGTTATGTACTCTGGGATAACTCAGGCTGCAACTGGATGCAGCTTTAACCAAAAGATACTCCAGACCTTGAAGTTAGTTGAATCTGATTTATTGAACCAGTAGCACAGTTAGCACAGTTCTCTATGAGTTCCGCTCTCTGCTAACCTAAGTGTGGTTACTCTGTCTGACTGAATCAGACTAGCTCTTAGCCACGTGCTGGAGGTGTGATACTGTACATACACCCTGATTCACTCTGTAGATGTGATGCATGATCAATTACACAAAGACGAGAATTGAATACAACTGAGGCTTTATTACAGTAAGATGTGTGGTCTCCTACAGCAGCTGGCGAAATGGCTGCTGTGTGGGGAGCACACATATTTATACTCCGCCTACTGGGCGGAGCCAGCAGGCAGGGACTCCCCCATACCTGTAGTACAGGGCCTTACCACACATCTCCTAATATATACAACAGTGGTGATTACCACATTCACCCCCTGTTAAAATTGAGTCCGGTGGGGGTGGCGGAGAACTATTTCCAGAACTAGTTTTAATATACAGAGGCGAAAAAAATTTTGGAGTTCCGTACATGGTGCTTTAGCAGTGCTGAACCAATTACAGGTTTAGCCGGTCTGGGGCCTTGATCTGATGTTGGGAGCAACGCAGTGGTGGCGGCGATTCCGGTGCTGGTCTGGTCCTCGGTGACTCCGGGAGCGTGCCGAAATTCTCCTCATCCTCGGGCATCGGCAAGGGAAGGACTGATGGTCCCGGGGGGGTTGCTGCTGGGTGCACCGGGGGAGGGGAGGGTGGCGCCGGGCCAGAGGGGTGTGTGTGTGGGGAACCTGCTGGTGCCAGGTCCCTGAGGGAGACAGTATCCTGACGGTCATCGGGGTCGTCTACGTAGGCATACTGGGGGTCAGCGTGGAGAAACTGCACCCTATCAACCAACGGGTCCGCCTTGTGGAGTCGTACGTGCTTACGGAAGAGTACGGGTCCTGGAGCTGCGAGCCAAGTCGGGAGCGACACCCCGGATGTGGACTTGCTGGGGAAGGCGAAGAAACGTTCATGGGGTGCGTCGTTAGTCGCAGTGCATAGGCACGACCGAATGGAGTGCAGTGCATCGGGGAGGACCTCCTGCCAGCGGGAGGCCGGGAGATTTCTGGACTGTAGGGCCAGCTGGACGGCCCTCCAGACCGTCACGTTCTCCCTCTCCACCTGCCCATTTCCCCGGGGGTTATAGCTGGTCGTCCTGCTGGAGGCGATACCCCTGCTGAGCAGGAACTGCCGCAGCTCATTGCTCATGAATGAGGATCCCCATATCGCTGTGGATGTAGGCGGGCAAGCCGAACAGAGCGAAGATGGTGTTGAGGGCTTTGATGACGGTGGCTGACGTCATGTCGGGGCATGGGATGGCGAAGGGGAATCTGGAGTACTCATCGACCACACAGTGGAAATACGTGTTACGGTCGGTGGAGGGGAGGGGCCCTTTGAAATCCACACTGAGGCGTTCAAAGGGGCGGGAGGCCTTCACCAGGCTGGTCCGGCTAGTAGAAGTGCGGTTTGCACTCCGCACAGACCAGGCAGTCTCTGGTAATTGCCCATACTTCCTCGACGGAGTAGGGCAGATTGCGGGCCTTGATGAAGTGGTACAACCGTGGGACTGCTGGGTGACAAAGGTTGTCGTGCAGAGTCCGGAGACGGTCCACCTGTGCGCTTGCACATGTCCCTCGGGATAGGGCTTTGGGGGGCTCGTTGAGCTTACCGGGGTGATACAAAATCTTGTAGTTGTAGGTGGAGAGCTCGATCTTCCACCGCAAGATTTTATCGTTTTTGATCTTGCCCCGCTGTGTGTTGTTAACATGAAAGCTACCGACCATTGGTCAGTGAGGAGACTGAATCTCCTGTCAGCCAGGTAATGCCTCCAATGCCACACAGCTTCAATGATAGCCTGGGCATCTTTTTAGACGGAGGAGTGTGGAATTTCGGAGGCACGAATGGTTCGTGAAAAGAATGCCTGCCTGGTTGAGGGTGGCGGCTAGAGCGACGTCTGATGCGTCGCTCTCCACATGAAAGGATAACGTCTCATCGACTGCGTGCATCGCGGCCTTGGCGCTGTCAGCCCTAATACGGTTGAAGGCCTGTTGAGCCTCGGCCGTCAGGGGGGAAAAGAGTGGACTGGATGAGTGGGCGGGCCTTGTCCGCATAGTTTGGGACCCACTGGGCGTAGTAAGAAAAGAACCCCAGGCAGCGTTTGAGGGCCTTGGGCAGTGGGGAAGGGGGAGTTCCATGAGGGGGCGCATGCGGTCGGGGTCGGGCCCCAGAACTCCGTTTTGGACCACATAGCCGAAGATGGCTAAGCAGTTTGTGCTGAATGCGCACTTCTCCTTGTTATAGGTGAGGTTTAGGAGAGTGGCGGTGTGGAGAAATTTGGCAAGGTTGGCACCATGGTCCTGCTGATCGTGGCCGCAGATGGTGACATTGCCTAGGTACGGGAAAGTGGCCCGCAACCCGTACCGGTTGACCATTCGGTCCATCTCCTGTTGGAAGACCGAGACCCCGTCGGTGGCGCCGAAGGGAACCCTAACAAAATGGTGGAGGTGGCCATTTGCCTTGAAGTCAGTGTATGGATGGTCCGCCTTACGGATGGGGAGCTGGTGGTAGGCGTAATTTAGGTCCACAGTTGAGAAGACCGGTACTGTGCAATCTGATTGACCATATCAGATATGCGTAGGAGGGGGTACGTGTTGAACTGCGTGTACCGATTGATGGTCTGGCTGTAGTCCATGACCATTCGGTGTTTCTCCCCAGTTTTCACCACTACCACTTGGGCGCTCCAGGGGCTGTTGCTGGCCTCGATGATGCCTTCCCGAAGCAGCCGCTGGACCTCGGACCTGATGAAGGTGTTGCTAACTTTGGTTGGCTCTTAATTCGTTGCTCGTTGTGTCTTTACTTAATTTGCTCTGTTTCTATAACCTTTGCTCTAGAGTCGCCAGGTATCTTTATGATACCGCCACGAGGTTCAAGTTCAAGTGCTGATCAATAACTCAACACACCAATTAGTAAGATTCAAATCAAAACACATTTATTATTCACAGTCAATCACTACTCATGCACAAAACTCTACTTACTAGACTATCTCTAACACTAAAAGGCCTATACGTAGCTTCGGAACTGGCCCACCAGGTCAGGGGAACAAATAGCCTTTCATTCAATTCTGAGTCTGCAGGATTCAAAAGCTGGTATGGACTGGTAGCTAGGAGCGCCTATCTCGTAGTTTGCATTGACTGGAGACTTACTTGGTTGATGCGGCAGCTAGGCAGGTCACTGTCAAGGGTTGTTTCGAACTGCTGAGTGACCCTGCCAAGAAGGACGAATTGAACTTGGGGCGGACCCCATATCTGGTTCCAAGTGATTGGACTACGTTCAGATCACTTGGATCGATTTCTCCAATACTGGAGCTGTTCCCTGATCGCTGGGCAGTCCCTAAGTGTCCGTTGGCCTTCATTTGTCTTGGCTCCTGCTAGCGCCGAGGAGTCTGGCTTGGCCTTATTTACCTTAAATGTTTCAATTGTTCCCGGGGATCGCTCATTAATATGCAGATGGCTATTGGTTTCAGTGTTGTCTGGGTTTCTGCAAGTTCTAATATACAGGAAACTTTGCACCTGCTAGTTTTTCCTGGCTTGACTGAATTTCCTTGCATTCTTTGCGGATCTCCATTTTAAGTCGGGAAGTGGCCAACCCAGGTGGCTACACACCCTCCTTGTGATCCCTAACGCGAAGCGTGAAGGATCACATAACTGCGTCGTTTTCACTTCCTGACCCAGTGAGCACTCTTCCATGGCCTCTACATTGACCATAGCTATGCAATAAATTTTTAACTGACAATTCTAAGTGGCGCTATGTCACGACAGAGACATGGATTACAACATATATAAAAACGGTACCTCTAACTATCTTCCATAAACTACACTCACTTAAACATCCAATCATACTAACTTCCCAACAATACAAAAATAATAGCAGCATTCACATTTCCCTCTGGCTTGGCGGTCAAGCTCAGAGTTGTACAATCTTTCAGTTGTCTTTATTCACAAAATGACGCCAAACGAATGTCCTTTATTGTAGATCAAGGGGTTCGGGGGCCTGGTGAAAACCGAAGATGGGGGATCTTATCCTGTATACCGGGGTGCGAGAGCGGTGGGCTCTCCTTCGCCATTTTCTGAGTCTAAGTGCCTGCACGATGCTGCAGAATATCGCCAATACTAAAAGGGATTCAAATACGTAAGAAAGGGAGTACCATGTTATAAACCTATCACACCATGATGGTGCGTTGTTACTTGTCACTGGGCTCTGAGTGCTATGGGGAAGTGAATCATTGACGGCCGGGGGGTTTGGGGTCAGGGGGTTCGCGTCCGCGCGTAACCGAATACAAATTACAATGATGACGAGAAACACGTATGATGTCTTTGTTGTTCTCTTCTTTCTTCTCTTCTCTTCCTTTTCGTCTCTTCTCTCTTCCTGGAGCTTCTGGAATTCTGTGGATCAAGTATACTTTCTGTTACTATCTTGTTTATTATCATTGTATGTTAGCATGTCTGTCTTTTAGTGCCAATTTCCCTTTATAATTGGTCACCATGTGTGACTCCCTCATTCTTTTAAAAAAAACGAATATTCGGACAAGACATCTAAGAAAATACTGCCGTACTGCGAGCCATCTCGCAGCCTATGTGATTTACCATCCCAGTGTTTGAGGATGTAACTAGCAGAGGGAAGCAATCCTAAGGGTTGCTAAAACCAAACAAATGAATTTTGAACGTAATTGAGCCAAACTGGGGTGCGTATGGGCTGGTAAGATTTGGATGGAATCCCCGGGTAGGATGGTGATCAATGCCGTATGTGTTCTACCCAAGCGTAGCTGACCAGAGGGGGGTCCTCAGGCAGGTCGGAGACCAATGCGTTTTCTCCACTGCCTGAGCAACAGGCAAGAAGGGGTAAGAATGTGGTCGTCGTGGGGGCTGCCTCTTGTGATTACCTTCGAATCAGGAGAGTAGTTCTGATTGTTGTCTGCTGACAGACTAGTTCCTCTGAACTGTTGTCTGGGACAGACTTGTTCCGTTTAACAATTTTCTGTCGACAGACTAGTTCCTCTGAACTATTGTCTGGGACAGACTTGTTCCATTAACAGCCGGGCGTCAACGGAGTGGTGGCGTGGGGCCGTGAAACTTCCGAGTTTACAAACAACACTTAACGATAACATTAACGAACAAACATTGAACAAACACGCTGCAGGTTCCATCAGAAAGGACACCGTTTCTCCCAAGCAGTTCCTTTAAACCATCATCTGGACACCTCAGTTATCAGTTGCGGACAGGGTCGCAAAGGGGTTCTCGTTTTGGGAGTCAGACTCAAAGTCATCATCTTTTCCCGGATGTCATACTCTTGAGTGGATGAGGGTTGCTAATGCTGCATGGTGTGACTTAGGGTCCATCTCGTCGTTTTGGACGAGCCTGTACGAATTGTCACGATGCCAAAAAGTTGTATCTAATTCTGTGGAGATGGAGTCAGAGTCGTCATCGTAGGGTGGTGGTCTTTGGTGAGGTTTGTCAAGGAATGTGATCAGGAAGGGATCACTTGAATCGTGGTCAGATTCGCTGGGTGTGGGTCCTGTTGCATGGGGATAGTAGGGAGGCGCGCTGTGGCTGTTGCCTGTGTCACAGTCGCTGTCGCTGTCGCTGCTGTCTGTGGGCGTGCCGGGGTGGAGTCTAGAGTTCAGGGGTGGAGTCGAGGTCGAGTCCGTGGATGGGGTGGATGTGTTGGGGGAGGGTGGGGATACGTTGTCTGTGGGCGGGGTGTGGTCTGCTGCGTCGAGCATGACGTGGTGTGTGTGGTTAGACTGCGGGCCATATGCCATGAGCTGGTTAATATGGAACCACGCGGTCTTCCCGTTGGGGTACTTGATCTTATAAATGGAGGGGCTTACTTTGTCCGCAACGGAGTACGGACCCGATAACTTGGGTGACAGGAACGAGCTGGGGTTGTAAATGGAGAGCATGACCTGCTGTCCTACATCAAGCTCAGTCGCGTGCACTGTCTTGTCGAAACAGGCCTTGCTCTGTTTCTTCCTTGTGCCTAATTTTACTGCGGCTGCTAACTGAGCCGTTTTTACATTCTCGACTAGTTGTTTCACTGCGTTCTCATGTGTGAGGGCCGTCACTTCGGGGCTGGTCAAGTCAAGTCCTAATAAAAATTCTGTGCCTTTCATTGGGCGTCCGGTCATGAGAGTGTGTGGGGTGTATCCTGTGGATGTCAAAACAGTGTTATGCAGAAACATTAGTGCAAAAGGGAGGACTGAATCCCAAGTGGTGCTGTTTTGTTGGACCATTTTCCTGAGGGTTGCTTTTAGGGTCCGATTCATTCGCTCCACGATACCACTTGACTGGGGGTGGTATGCGATGTGGAATTTTTGGGTAATGCTAAATATCGTGAGGATGTTCTTCATGACACGTCCTGTAAAATGGGAACCTTGGTCGGATTGAATGCTGTGGGGGAGTCCCCATCTTGTAAAGATGTGGTGGGTTAAAATCTTCGCGGTAGTCTTTGCCGTGTTTGTCCTAGATGGGAATGCTTCTACCATTTTGTAAACGTTTCTATCACAACTAAGACATACTTGTGACCATTCCTGCTTGGGGGGCAATGGTCCTACAAAATCAATCTGGAGGTTAGTCCAAGGGCCATTAACGGGGCGGGTGTGGCTAAGCTGAGCTTCCTTTGCATATCTGTCTGGATTGTTTTGGCCACAGATAAGGCAATTTTCAACATAGTGCGTGACGTCTTCCTTTAAATTCGGCCACCAACAGAGCTGCCTGAGGTGGGCTGTAGTGGGGTCAATTCCCTGATGCCCATGACTATCGTGGAACAAACAAATAAGCTGATTCCTGACCTGTTCAGGAACCACATAAAGGGTGTCTTTTAGGATCACACCGTCATGTGTGGTCAGTGCATTCTTAAACCTATCGTATGGGGCTGGAAAGTTTCCTTTTAAAATCTCCCTGAGATTACTATCTTGCTTCTGGGCCTGCACTAAATCCTCGATATTAGTCTGTGAGACCTGAACTGTATTCACTGGGGCGCTTTCGGGGGGGTTCCAAAAATGTCCATGTCTGGAACCTGCTGTAGCCAGTGCGCTGGCTTTTACATTTCCAGGTGGGGAGGAACGGTGGTGACTTTGAACTTTAATAATGCCAAAAATCCTGTCCTGTGCTTTGTCCAAAATGTGCCGGAGTAATGGGGCTGAAGAGAGGGGTTTTCCGTCCGCGGAAACAAATCCTCTTGCTTTCCACAGGGGTCGGAATTCTGTGAGGCTGTTACAGACATAGAGGCTGTCCGAGTATATGTCTGCTGGGATGGGGTAGGAATCTGGGTGATCTATAATGTACGCAATGGCTGCTAGTTCTGCCGCCTGCGCGCTTAAGTGGCCTGGCAGTTTTAAGGAGATTTCTTCTAGGGCGCGTCCCTGCGCGTCCTCAACATAGATGCCGCATCCTGTAATGCGCTTCCCGTCTAATATAGTGGAAGAACCATCCATATATATTCTCAAGGGTGCGCACGTGTCTTTGTGCTGGGGGCTCTGGGGTGAACTACCTATCTTTTGGGGGGGGGGGCTTTGCGATAAAGGGGCCTGTGTTGAGGTGTGGTGAGATGATTTCACATTTGTGGGGGGTGCCTGGGTACTGAAGGTTGTCGGCTAGGAAAGTGTGGGTCTTGGTCCTATTAACAGTGATGTCCCATCCCTGCAAAAGTAGGGTCCATCTGGCTGCTCTGATCTGGCTTACTGTACCGTCCTTAAGTCGTCCGTCTAGTAAAAGTTGGGTGGGGGTGTGTTCCGTGAGGATTGTGATGGGGTTTAGTCCGGTGATGTATGAAAAATATTGAACTGCCCAGAAAACTGCGAGCAGGTGCCTTTCACAGGCCAAAAGTCCCTGCTCCACAGGATCTAAAACTCTGGAGGCTACGAGATAGGCACTCCTAGCTACCAGTCCATACCAGCTTTGAATTTCCCTGCATTATTTGCGGATCTCCATTTTAAGTCGGGAAGTGGCCAACCCAGGTGGCTACAAAGGTCCTGTCCTGGGTGCTGTACCATCTGCTCCTGGTGGTGACGGGTTTGCAATCAGGGGTTAGGTTTGTGAACAGGGAAGGTGGGTCAACCTTTAGGGTCGCGAGGCCGCACACAGTAAGGGGTGATAGGGGCCCGCCGAATTTCAATGTTAGGCTCTGGAGGTTACATTGGAAGTCCAGGCCGAGTAGCAAGGCAGCGCAGAGGTTGGGGAGGATGTAGAGGTGGATCGTGACCGTGGCTCTACAGTACCACCGGATCACCACAGAGTGAGACCCAGAGGCCAGGAAGATTCTCTGATTGGCAGGGTGTACCGCGAGGGAGTAGCGCCTTACCGTATCGGGATGGATGAAGCTTTCGGTGCTCCCGGAGTCCAGCAGACAGGAGATCTCGTGCCCATCGACTCTTCACGCTTGTCGAGGCGGTGGTTAGATTGTGCGGGCGAGACTGGTCAATCGTGACCAAGGCGAGTCGCGGCTGGTCGCCACTGGTGTCGGATGATGGGGTGCCCGGGGGCACGGGTCCTGGTACGATGGTGGCGCGCATGTGCCGTGGGGGAGACAAGATGGCGGCGCCTGAAGATCCTGAGGTGGACAAGATGGCGGCGCCCACGGAACGCACATGGCGGGGTTGTTTTTGCTGCCCACAGAAGTAACATCTGGGGCCCCCGGGGTTGGCTGGCTGGCGCGTGGCACAGGCGTAGGATTGGCTGAGTGGGGTCCCCAGTGGGGCGGCCGTCTGCAGAGTCCACGATGCGCAGGAGGAGTGGGCCGCGAGGCCGGGGTTGTCGGCCTGGATATTGCGCGAGGTGATAGTCATCGATCGCGCCAGCCTTTTGGTTTCCACGAGGCCGAGCGTGGCCCCCTCTAAAAGTCGCTGGCGGATGTGGTCTGACCCTATCCCCGTGACAAAAGCGTCCCGCATGAGGAGGTTTGAACGTTCCGTGGCTGTGACGGCCTGACAGTCACAGTCTCTGACCAGGGGAATTAAAGCACGGCAGAAATCTTCTACGGACTCACCAGGGAACTGACTATGAGTAGAGAGTATGTGTCTGACGAAGAGCGTGTTCGTCCACTGGGTGTAGTTCTCTTTCTGTCGTGCCATGGCTTCATCATAGGTCGGTGCGTCCTGGATAAGCGGAAAAACGTTGGAGCTAGTAGAGGATCTGGATCCGTGAGTAGAGGATCTGGATCTTCTGAGCTTCCGAAATTGGGTCTGGTGCAGACCTGATGTGAGCTTCGAAACAAGCTAGCCAATGTCCAAAGTCCTTTTTGGCGTTGCTTGATTGCGGATCCAGCTGCAGGCGATCCGACTTGATGCGGAGGTCCATCTTCTGAAAACTTTAGTGTAATAAATTGATGCACGATCAATTGCACAAAGACGAGAGTTGAATACAACTGAGGCTTTATTACACTAAGATGTGTGGCCTCCTACAGCAGCTGGTGAAATGGCTGCTGTATGGGAAGCACACATATTTATACTCCGCCTACTGGGCAGAGCCAACAGGCAGGGACTACCCCCGTACCTGTAGTACAGGGCCTCACCACACATCTCCTAATATATACAACAGTGGTGATTACCACAAGATGTTCATCAGTGGAAAGAGGCGGAGTGTGAGTGCCTCGTGCCTTTTATAATGAGATACCACCCCTGAGTGTCCTGCATGCTCATTGGTCATGTCCTGTTCTCTGTGTGCCTGTGCCTGTCTGTGTATCATTATCTGCATGTCTGCATATCCATGACAAGGACAAAGGCACATCTCTAATCCTCGGCCTGCTCTGAATTTTATGACGATGCCATCGTGCCGGAATCACTCTAGGGTTTCGGAGGTGACCTGGCTAACACCAAAATAAACCTTTGTTCATTCACTCATTCCTCATTTGGCAAATTCCTAATAACAGTACTTGGAATAGTGTACCTGAGGGTTGTTTTATTCCCACTGTGACATTAAGTGACAAGTTGTAAATTTAGGCGGGATACTCTGTCCCTCCGCACCCATTTTCTGGTGCGCATGCCCCACTGGCAGCGGGATTCTTCGTCCTGCCAGCCAATGGGGTTTCCCATAGTGCCCCCCCCCCCGGGCAATGGCGTTGGTAAATTGCGGGGGTGAGTGCGCTGCTCGCAAAAACGGAGCATCCTGCCGACGGAGAATCCAGCCTTGAGTTTAATTTATTGTCTCATTGGCGGGGGAAATGCCAACAAATCTGTGCAATGATCCATTCGTGAAATCATGTCGAATCTGAGAGCGGGTGGAAGTAGCAGCTGTTGAAGTTGCCTTCCCGGGCAGTTTGTTCATCGCCTTTGCCTTGCCAGAGATTTAGAATGGAGGGATTTTCCAGCTCTTCCGCCGGCAGGATCTTTTGGTCCGGCCGAAAGCGACCCCACCCCCCGCCCCCACCCTGCCCACCCACCATCAGGTTCCCAAGTGGTGCCATGGGTGAGCCATACCAAACGCTGCAGGCATCGACGGGACTAAAAATCACACTGGCAGTCAAAGGTTTCACCACTGGAAAACGTACTGCGGTGGTGGTGGGGGGGGGCCGCGGTGGTGAAATCCTGGCCTTCGTTGATTGCCACACAGCACAAGGTTATACTGAGATGTGCAATCATTGTGAGGTTTCAGCTCCAAGCTGTTTTCAGAGTTTGCAAATTCCATGCAAATCGTATTATAAATGTGTTTGCTGCAGTAAATGGAGAGGTTAATAACCGTGGATAGATGCGGCATGTTTTATGTCGCAGGGTCATCCTGTTTCACTTCCTGGTGTGAAATCTACATCCTTTATTCAGGAGAAAATTCAGAAGGCAAATTTAAAAAATTGGTGGGAAACCCCATGTGGGAGGAACGCTGGCACCATCCTCATGATTCATAGTCGATCAAATTTACGGCCTAAGGTTCAGAAACACCTTCCAGTAATTTTTTAGAAAGGGAAGAAATATAAAAATATTTCATTTTTCAGGTTTGCAGCTGCTAAGCATCAACCTGGTAGTGAAAAACCTCAAGGGGAAACTGCCTAAAAGTGGTGCTGTGGTGGTAGTGACTCAGGAAATGAATGCTCGCTTCACTTGTGTTTAATGGAACTGTTGCTGAAATTGTTCCTCTGTTTGACCCTCAGCATTTTCAAATAAAGAAGATTTGCATATTACATTACCACGACTGTCCAATTTTCAACAGAAACCGGTGTAGGTGCGGCTCACTTGGCAGAATTCACTAAGGGAGCACTGCACCGTCAGAGGTGCAGCCTTTTGGATGAGGTGTAAAAACTGAGGTCCCATCTGCTGCACCTTCAGGTGAATGTAAAAGAGTCCATGGCATTATTTTGAAGAAGAGTTCCCCCTCCCCCGGTATCCAGACCAATATCAAATTACCTAGTCATTAACACTTTGTGAACCACAAGCATCAATGTTGACAGAATGTGGATTATAGTCTGTGGTACTGTTGTGTTTGTTTGTTTTTTGTTATTTTCGATGGTCTGTGAAGACAGAGCCGTTCGGGGAAATGTCTATTTTTGCATTATGTTAATGTTTAACGCCTACTGTTCTTCTTATTTTTGGAAAATTGGTTCAGTCATATATTCAATAACTTTTGTGTTTGATATTTTCATTGAATTAGAATTTACAGTGCAGAAGGAGGCCATTCAGCCCATCGAGTAACACTGGCTCTTGGAAAGAGCACCCTACCCAAGCCCAGACCTCCACCCTATCCCCATAACCCAGTAACACCACGGGCAATTTTGGACAACAAGGGCAATTTAGCATGGCCAATCCACCTAATCTGAACATCTTTGGACTGCGGGAGGAAACCGGAGCACCCGGAGGAAACCCACGCACACACGGGGAGGACATGCAGACTCCGCACAGGCAGTGACCCAAGCCGGGAATCAAACCTGGGACCCTGGAGCTGTGAAGCAATTGTGCTAACCACTATGCTACCGTGCTGCCCTTTTAAAAGACATTTGAAATAAATGTTTAATATTAGCTTGGAAATTAAAACTTCAGACAATGTGATAACAGGAACTTGGCAGCAATCCAAAACTCCCGTGCTGGGTTTGCCTGTCCACACTCTGAGCTCAGGCTTTGTCATTCTGATCAAGTAATAAAAAAACAAAACAGCTGAAGATGTATTATTAATTGGAACTTCCAAATCTTAAGTTTTGAATTGTCAGATATATTCAGATTAGTTAACCCACTCTGTCCCATGCAGAATCGATCTTTGGTGTTAGAACATAGAACGTACAGTGCAGAACTTTACAAGTAACTAAAAGTGCCACGATATTTGCAGTAGCTTCAGGAATTTGAGACAGTTGAGTTATTGTGAACTGGCTAATTAACCAGGCAAATGCATGTCAAGATCGGGTTCAAACGCAACAGAATTAGGAAAATAGATATGAAAGGGTTGGAATATATATAAGAACTACTAACCCCTGCATGACACACGTGTTCAGCCCATATAGGAAAAGCTTTATACGGACAACATCTAACACCTGGTGACGACCAGGACACTTTTCCACTTTTCCTTTAAATTTTTAGGTTAATCATTCAAGAAAGGCTGGCACGTCAGCAGCAGCTGTGGGAACTCGGGAGGGCTCTTGAGATCTCAGAACAACTACAAACACTTCAAGGCGCTTGAACATACTTGACTTCACACCCTACACAGAATGCACATAGCTATATGAACTATAGAACATAGAACATAGAACAATACAGCGCAGTACAGGCCCTTCGGCCCACGATGTTGCACCGAAACAAAAGCCATCTACCCTACACTATGCCATTATCATCCATATGTTTATCCAATAAACTTTTAAATGCACTCAATGTTGGCGAGTTCACTACTGTAGCAGGTAGGGCATTCCACGGCCTCACTACTCTTTGCGTAAAGAACCTACCTCTGACCTCTGTCCTATATCTATTACCCCTCAGTTTAAAGCTATGTCCCCTCGTGCCAGCCATTTCCATCCGCGGGAGAAAGCTCTCACTGTCCACCCTATCTAACCCCCTGATCATTTTGTATGCCTCTATTAAGTCTCCTCTTAACCTTCTTCTCTCCAACGAAAACAACCTCAAGTCCATCAGCCTTTCCTCATAAGATTTTCCCTCCATACCAGGCAACATCCTGGTAAATCTCCTCTGCACCCGCTCCAAAGCCTCCAC
Source organism: Scyliorhinus torazame (assembly GCF_047496885.1). Classification (NCBI taxonomy): domain Eukaryota; kingdom Metazoa; phylum Chordata; class Chondrichthyes; order Carcharhiniformes; family Scyliorhinidae; genus Scyliorhinus; species Scyliorhinus torazame. The sequence goes on from NC_092727.1 coordinate 108,006,542, forward strand.
GTCCTTCCTATAATGCGGTGACCAGAACTGTACGCAATACTCCAAATGCGGCCGAACCAGAGTTCTGTACAGCTGCAACATGACCTCCCGACTCCGGAACTCAATCCCTCTACCAATAAAGGCCAACACTCCATAGGCCTTCTTCACAACCCTATCACCCTGGGTGGCATCTTTCAGGGATCTATGTACATGGACACCTAGATCCCTCTGCTCATCCACACTTTCAAGAACTTTACCATTAGCCAAATATTCCGCATTCCTGTTATTCCTTCCAAAGTGAATCACCTCACACTTCTCGACATTAAACTCCATTTGCCACCTCTCAGCCCAGCTCTGCAGCTTATCTATATCCCTCTGTAACCTGCTACATCCTTCCACACTATCGACAACATCACCTACTTTAGTATTGTCTGCAAATTTACTCACCCACCCTTCTGCGCCTTCCTCTAGGTCATTGATAAAAATGACAAACAGTAACGGCCCCAGAACAGATCCTTGTGGTACTCCACTTGTGACTGTACTCCATTCTGAACATTTCCCATCAACCACTTCTTTCAGCTAGCCAATTTCTGATCCACATCTCTAAATCACCCTCAATCCCCAGCCTCCGTATTTTCTGCAATAGCCTACCGTGGGGAACCTTATCAAACGCTTTGCTGAAATCCATATACACCACATCAACTGCTCTACCCTCATCTACCTGTTCAGTCACCTTCTCAAAGAACTCAATAAGGTTTGTGAGGCATGACCTACCCTTCACAAAGCCATGCTGACTATCCCTGATCATATTATTTCTATCTAGATGATTATAAATCTTGTCTCTTATAATCCCCTCCAAGACTTTACCCACTACAGATGTGAGGCTCACCGGTCTATAGTTGCCGGGGTTGTCTCTGCTCCCCTTTTTGAACAAAGGGACCACATTTGCTGTCCTCCAGTCCTCTGGCACTATTCCTGTAGCCAATGATGACATAAAAATCAAAGCCAAAGGTCCAGCAATCTCTTCCCTGGCCTCCCAGAGAATCCTAGGATAAATCCCATCAGGTCCCGGGGACTTATCTATTTTCAGCCTGTCCAGAATTGCCAACACCTCTTCCCTACGCACCTCAATGCCATCTATTCTATTAGCCTGCGGCTCAGCATTCTCCTCCACAACATTATCTTTTTCCTGAGTGAATACTGACGAAAAATATTCATTTAGTATCTCGCCTATCTCTTCAGACTCCACACACAATTTCCCATCCCTGTCCTTGACTGGTCCTACTCTTTCCCTAGTCATTCGCTTATTCCTGACATACCTATAGAAAGCTTTTGGGTTTTCCTTGATCCTTCCTGCCAAATACTTCTCATGTCCCCTCCTTGCTCGTCTTAGCTCTCTCTTTAGATCCTTCCTCGCTACCTTGTAACTATCCATCGCCCCAACTGAAACTTCACACCTCATCTTCACATAGGCCTCCTTCTTCCTCTTAACAAGAGATTCCACTTCCTTGGTAAACCACGGTTCCCTCGCTCGACGCCTTCCTCCCTGCCTGACTGGTACATACTTATCAAGAACACGCAGTAGCTGATCTTGAACAAGCCCCAAATATCCAGTGTGCCCAACACTTGCAGCCTACTTCTCCACCTTATCCCCCCCAAGTCACGTCTAATGGCATCATAATTGCCCTTCCCCCAGCTATAACTCTTGCCCTGCGGTGTATACTTATCCCTTTCCATCATTAACGTAAACGTCACCGAATTGTGGTCACTGTCCCCAAAGTGCTCTCCTACCTCCAAATCCAACACCTGGCCTGGTTCATTACCCAAAACCAAATCCAACGTGGCCTCGCCTCTTGTTGGCCTGTCAACGTATTGTTTCAGGAAACCCTCCTGCACACACTGTACAAAAAACGACCCATCTATTGTACTCAAACTATATCTTTTCCAGTCAATATTTGGAAAGTTAAAGTCTCCCATAATAACTACCCTGTTACTTTCGCTCTTATCCAGAATCATCTTCGCCATCCTTTCCTCTACATCCCTAGAACTATTAGGAGGCCTATAAAAAACTCCCAACAAGGTAACCTCTCCTTTCCTGTTTCTAACTTCAGCCCATACTACCTCGGAAGAAGAGTCCCCATCTAGCATCCTCTCCGCCACCGTAATACTGCTCTTGACTAGCAGCGCCACACCTCCTCCTCTTTTGCCTCCTTCTCTGAGCTTACTAAAACACCTAAACCCCGGAACCTGCAACATCCATTCCTGTCCCTGCTCTATCCATGTCTCCGAAATGGCCACAACATCGAAGTCCCAGGTACCAACCCATGCTGCCAGTTCCCCTACCTTGTTTCGTATACTCCTGGCATTGAAGTAGACACACTTCAAACCACCTACCTGAACACTGGCCCCCTCCTGCGACGTCAAATCTGTGCTCCTGACCTCTATACTCTCATTCTCCCTTACCCTAAAACTACAATCCAGGTTCCCATGCCCCTGCTGCATTAGTTTAAACCCCCCCAAAGAGCACTAACAAATCCCCCCCCCAGGATATTTGTGCCCCTCAGGTTCAGATGTAGACCATCCTGTCTATAGAGGTCCCACCTTCCCCAGAAAGAGCCCCAGTTATCCAGAAATCTGAATCCTTCCCGCCTGCACCATCCCTGTAGCCACGTGTTTAAATGCTCTCTCTCCCTATTCCTCATCTCACTATCACGTGGCACGGGCAACAACCCAGAGATAACAACTCTGTTTGTTCTAGTTCTGAGCTTCCATCCTAGCTCCCTGAAAGCCTGCCTGACATCCTTGTCCCCTTTCCTACCTATGTCGTTAGTGCCAATGTGGACCACGACTTGGGGCTGCTCCCCCTCCCCCCTAAGGACCCGGAAAACACGATCCGAGACATCACGTACCCTTGCACCTGGGAGGCAACATACCAAACGTGAGTCTCTCACGCTCCCACAAAATCTCCTATCTGTGCCCCTGACTATAGAGTCCCCAATTACTAATGCCCTGCTCCTCTCCCCCCTTCCCTTCTGAGCAACAGGGACAGACTCCGTGCCAGAGGCCCGTACCCCATGGCTTACCCCTGGTAAGTCCCCCCCCCCACAAGTATCCAAAGCGGTATACTTGTTTCTCAGGGGAACGGCCGCAGGGGATCCCTGCACTGACTGCTTTTTCCCAGTCCGTCTTACAGTTACCCACCTATCTCCAATCTTTGGTGTAACTAATTCCCTGAAGCTGCTATCTATGACCCCTTCTGCCTCCCGAATGATCCGAAGTTCTTCCAACTCCAGCTCCAGTTCCCTAACTCGGTCTTGGAGGAGCTGGAGATGGCAGCACTTCCTGCAGGTAAAATCAGCAGGGACACTAACTGCATCCCTCACTTCAAACATCCTGCAGGAGGAACATTGCACTCCCTTCTCTGCCATTCCTCTAACTTTCTACCAAGATCTGGCTAACAACTAAATTAAATTTTTTATAAAAAATAATAATAATATAATAAAATATGGTACTTACCTCAGACCAATGGGTTTTATTATTAGGTTAGAGGAGGAGGGCGGGTGGGAGACACTACACGTGTAGTGTCTCGGGTTTCCTCTCCACCAGAATTTATTGGTGAGGGTCTTCCCAGACGTCCGCGGGTCGACTTCCTGTTCCCGCCTAAAACACTAATTTAAAAAAAAAAAATTCTCAGCTCCTGCTGAAATTGACTAACCAGCCAGCTCCACTCCCGTCGAAATCGACTGGCCTGCCCCTGCAAAGACAAGTGCTTTTAAAGGACAGACTTACCTCCCAGCAACCACTTCCGCACTGCTCCCGCTGAAACTGACTCACCAGCTGATTCTCCCGCCGAAATCGACTGGCCTGCCCCTGCAAAGACAAGTGCTTTTAAAGGACAGACTTACCTCCCAGCAACCACTTCCGCACTGCTCCCGCTGAAACTGACTCACCAGCTGATTCTCCCGCTGAAATCGACTGGCCTGCCCCTGCAAAGACAAGTGCTTTTAAAGGACAGACTTACCTCCCAGCAACCACTTCCGCACTTCTCCCGCTGAAGCTGACTCACCAGCTGATTCTCCCGCCGAAATCGACTGGCCTGCCCCTGCAAAGACAAGTGCTTTTAAAGGACAGACTTACCTCCCAGCAACCACTTCCGCACTGCTCCCGCTGAAACTGACTCACCAGCTGATTCTCCCGCCGAAATCGACTATGGTGCTTTATATAATTTTATTGACGGGATGTGCATCCCAGCACCCAGAGACTGCAACAATGATATAGCTTATTTTAATGCTTGGCTGCAGCTATATTCGGGGAAAGACATTGGATGCGTATACAACTTGTGTCTGTACTTCTCGCCCGTTCCGGTATTGTTTATAATGTGAAATAAATATGTACAGTGTTTTAAGTAAGGTTGTTATGAAGCAGGCTGCCAATGACACGGGTGTCACTAGATTTTGAGGGCATGACAACCTACACAGGGTTAGAAGAGGCATAATCAATGATGCACTGACATGACTTAACACAGAAACTTCGATAGTAAAGTCACTAGACATACGAAGGTTAAATGCGAAGGTGGAACAAATTACAGGAATAAGGAAGAGAATATTAGGGAAAGCAGAGAAAGGTCTAGCCAGCTTGGGGAAGAGGGCCTGGATATACAATTGAATAGGACAATAGTGTTAGGTACACACACTAAGACATTCAACATTAATTAACAAACTCATCGACCAGGAAAGGGAGACAGCCGCAAGGCTCTGACAGGGGCAGCTAAGACACAACCTTGATCTAATCTAAATGGGGGAGGTGCCTGATTGAATAGACAGCCCGCAACTGGCTAAGCTAGCCAAATGACAAGGGATGCTGGACGACCGTACTCTGAAGGGAGTAACCAGAGTACACTCAGCGATCCCCGACTGTAAAATGGACGAGATAACGGGGGTACAGATGGTCCTGATGATCCCTATCATCACACCAGACTCAGGGCCATACCCTCACAACCAACTGGAGGAAATGAAATGAAAATGAAAATCGCATATTGTCACAAGTAGGCTTCAAATGAAGTTACTGTGAAAAGCCCCTAGTCGCCACATTCCGGCACCTGTTCGGGGAGGCTGTTACAGGAATCGAACCGTGCTGCTGGCCTGCCTTGGTCTGCTTTCAAAGGAGGAATCATACAGGCTAACACCTCCCTCAGGTACTACCTCATCGAGACCTCTGCTATACGCAGGGATAATATATGAGATCTCCCTCATGTTGCCCCCACCCAGTGGGACAGGGAGAGTTGGATGAATGTGAGTTCATCAGAACTCACGGTTGTGTCTTAGAGATTACACCTGCCCTCATGCATTTTAAGTTTATGGAAAAAAAGGAAAATGCCGTAACCTCCTATCGTTATAACTTTTGTACCCCTTAGGCCCACCACTATAGGCCTAGCAAGGACCATTTGAGTTAGGAGTAGAAATAGCCAGAGATGGTCCCACATCTTGCAGAAACTCTGAGGGAATGAAGATTCAAGATCAGTCAATCAGTTCAGCTTTACCACCAGTTAATGAAAAAAATCCACGCTTTGAAAAATAAACACACAGAGGATCTACTTCAGAGTGACAGTTTAGTAGCAGCCGGTATGGGACTGTTAGATGAGCTTACTTGAAAACTGCTGTGAATAACATAATTTAATGACAGACAGCAGGGTTAGTCAGGGAGGCAGGAATGATTGATATCAAGACATTAAATGTGACATATATGGGTTCATTTGAGGGGTGATCATTGAGTCACATGCACAGTGTACGTACGGAACATCTGGGAGGTTACATACCCCAAAGGCCGTATTAAACGCACCCTGCGGCCCTCATATCATTTCATTGTGGTCAGTTGGAGTTCTGTAAACATCTTCCATGACCAAAAGGGGGAAGTGTTGGAGGAGATTTTGTGATACTGGACTATGATATAAATTATAGGTGGCCCTGTAATTACATTTGTGCTCCTATATTACTTTTGAATAGTTCTGATGAAACAAAAGGTACTCATTGGCTTAGATGTCTACTTAGAAGAGGCAATTTGTAGAAATAGATAGTGTATACATAATGCTGTTAATATCAGAAAATACACAAAATGGCTGCTCGCTATTTTGTGATATTAATGACACAAAATGGCTGAACAAGCCACATTCCCTGTAAACTGTCTCATGAGACCTAAGCGTGGGTATGTATAGGGAGTGTCCCAACAGCCGCTGATAACAGCTTCACAGAACAAGACATGCAATGTATCCTTGATAATAGAATTTATCATAGAATTTACAGTGCAGAAGGAGGCCATTTGGCCCATCGAGTGTGCACCGGCTCTTGGAAAGAGCACCCTACCCAAGGTCAACACCTTTGCCCTATCCCCATTACCCAGTAACCCCACCCAACACTAAGGGAAATTTTGGACACTAAGGGCAATTTATCATGGCCAATCCACCTAACCTGCACATCTTTGGACTGTGGGTGGAAACCGGAGCATCTGGAGGAAACCCACGCACACGCGGGGAGGATGTGCAGACTCCGCACAGACAGTGACCCAAGCCGGAATCGAACCTGGGACCCTGGAGCTGTGAAGCAATTGTACTATCCACAATGCTACCATGCTGCCCTAAAGCTCAAGGTCTACGGCTGTAGACAGGACACATCATTATGTTAGTTTTGAATGACTTCTGTATGAAGTGAGGGGCGGGTAAGACAACACCCACTTTAACCATATATGCAATAATTGGGATGCTTGGAAAATTGATTGACTGCATGTAATAAGTGTGACACGAATATAGTGGATTGATTGTATATCAATGAGAATACAAGTAATTCCGCCCCTTGAATCTGTATATTAACCCGTGTGAGCTTTAGCTCAAGTGAGAGAAGATGCTGTCAAAGGTTGCGGAGTCTGAGACCTCGTTTCCCAGAATTCTGACATAATAAAATGCTTTTTTTACTTATACTCAGGCCTTTGTGTGAATATTTTCACCTCTAACATTTCCAACACAACCAAAGCAGCAGCAGCAGCAAGATAAGTAATATAATATTTGCTAATGTGCTTTACTTAGGGCACGCTTCTCCGGCCTCGTTGCGCTCTCGCTTGAGCGAAAAGAGGCTTGTGAATAGCGGGAGAGGTTGAAAAGGCGCTAAACAGTTTGCGATGCAACCGGCCCGCTCCCATCAGCATAATGGGGATCCCACTGAAGTGTGGCGAGAAGCTAATTATCACCACTTAAGCATTATTTCCATACAATTAACGGGAGCGACCCCCATAACCAATGGGCTCCCATGATTCATCGGCCTCCCCAGCAAGTGGTCACGATGGCGCAGATTCGTACTCTTTTTTTAAAAACGGCAGGGGGGCAATCGCGCGCGACTCAACCATGGCCAACCCCTGCATCATGTGCACCTGCTCTGGTGGCAACCCTTGTCCCTGCCCGTCCCACTGACCACCCATAAACCCCACCGACAATCATAGTTACTTGAGCACCCCACACAACCCAAGTGGATTCCCGTGGGTGGGCAACCATGTAGCATGTGGGGGTTATTGCTTGGTATCCCAATCAGATCGCGATGCCTGGACACTATACCTGAACACTGCGGGACGCAACACGACACACACGCAGCAGCCAACATCCGAACACCCAGCGGATGGGACGCAGCTCCAGGGACATATCCATGGCAGGAGGGGACCAGCGCCCGGTCCAGGTGAAGTTATGTGCGGGCTTCTGGGGTATAAGGTCAAGGATCTGCTGAGAGGACCCTACTGCAACCGGGAGTGCATGGGCAGGGTGTTCCGTGTATGGGGGAATCAATGGAGGAATGGAGGGTCCCGAGGTGGGAACCACCGCTGATCGTCAGTCTAACACCCCTTCCCAATTCCTTATAGATATTGAACACTATGGATGGTATGTCGCACCCAACAGAACTTGCCCTAGTGGTGCTGCTGACAGGGCGGGCAGCCAGGCACAGGAGACAGTGGCAGCTACAATGTCTGCAGAGGCTCGCAACGGCTGCCCATGTGCAGGGGACCGCCCCACACCCTGAGGACCCGGCTGCCCATCGGGCCAGGGTGAGACCTGTCATAATATACACCAGTATATCATGGTGCAGACACACACACTGATGGACACACAGCGGGACCAATCAACACACACAACACCGGAGCCAATCACCAGTTAGAGCACACTCACTATATAGACAGAGGGCATCAGAGTTCCCGCTCATTCGAGATGCAGCCTCTCAGTAGGACAGAGCTTACAGCACAGATCTTCACCATGTGCTGAGTGGATAGGCTGGTTAGGACAGGCATAGGTCTTTAGTTTAATCTAACATCGTGTTAACCCACAGTGAAAGTATGTTCAACAGTTTCTAGCTGAATAAAATAGTGTTGCACTATTTTAAGTGTTGGTGGCCTGTATGTGTTCCACGGATCCAAAGCACCCAGCACATCAAGACCCAGAGGGGGAGGCCCGCGATGGCCCAGGATGTACAGGCGTCACAGGCCCTTTGAACAGATGACGGATAGCGTGTGCTACTGAAGACTCGCCTTAACAAGCAGATGGTGCAGCACCTGTGCTATGTCCTCGCGGACGTGTCACCACGTGGTGGAGGAGGTCACCTGTGGCCATCAAGGTCACTGTAGCCCTGAAATTCTGCATCTTGGGATCATTTCAGCGGGGACCTGTGTGGCATCTCGCAGGCAACAGCCCACAGATGCATTCGACAGATCACGGATGCCCTGTTTGCCCGGGCGGAAAACTTTATAAACTTTGACACAGACCAAGCCCAAGAAGTTGCCCAGGCAGCAGGATTCACCGGCATCTCCAGGATGCCCAAGGTCCAAGGGCTGATACACAGCAAGCATGTCGCCTTGCGCTCACCGGGCCTCCTGGGAGTACCCTATGTTAACAGAAAGGGGTTCCGCATACAGCTTGTGTGTGACCACAATATGAAGACCATGCACGTGTGTGCGTGTTTCCTAATTCCTCCTCCAATTGGCTATGGACCTGCTGGACATGACCCAGTATCAGGCTGACCTTGATGGGGTTCAGCAGGACACATCCCGCTCTCAGATGGGAATGGCCGAGGTGCTGCAGAGCTTGTCCCAGCGTGCTTCCCAGAGAATGTGCATGACAGCTACATCCTGGGGCAGTCAGACGTCCCTGGCGCCCTCGAGGTCACCCCAGGATGACTGGCTGGCTCTTGGGGGATAAGGGGTACGCGCTGAGGACCTGGCTAATGATGTCAATACATCAGCTGGAGACGGCTGCGGAGACCCGCTGTAACAAGGCCCATGTGGCCACCCAGGCGGTCATTGCGGTTACGATGCCTCGACCACTCCGGTGGTACCCTGCAGTACACCACCTGGAGGGTCACCTGCTTTGTGATGGTCTGCTGCGTCCTCCACAACCTGGCACAGCAACGGGATGAAGTCCTGGAGGTGGGGGATGGGGATGAGGGTCATGTGCCCACATCTGAGGAGGAGGAGGAGAATGACGAGGATGATGAGGAAGTGCTGGACCAGCAGAGCTGCAGGACAATCCCAGGAATGAACCAGAGAACCAGGCGGAGACTGCAGGACAGGCGGCAGCGGCAAGGTTCTGGCAAGTCCGGAGGTGCTCATATCCAGCCGATTCACATAGGACGTGGCCTGGTGCTTAATCGCTACCTTCCCCACCCTCCCAGAGTATGTGTGACATCACTCCAGGGTGCTGGGACTGTGTTGGCACCGTCAGCGGGTCACTGTCGAGTGCAGGGGGGTGATGGTAACCCGCAGAGAGCTGAATGCCAGTGCTTCTTGATCTATGCTATAGTCTGACCCCTGCTGGTCTACTGAGTGCTCGCTCAGACCCATCACCTTTACGTGGTATGTCCGGGCTGGGGGGGCGGGATTGCATACCTGTAGAGATGAGGCCTAATCAGAGGGCTGGAACTGGGGGGAGCTGGTGGCCACCATCCCCACTCCATGGGACGGATCCGGATTTGTACCCAGTGCCCCTCCTCCCTCTCGGTGCCCAGAGGACCCCGGGGACCCCTTGAGCCCGATTACTCCTGCGTAGTTTGGCTCTGTCAGCACCATCGTGTCGATGCCCTCAGTGAGGCTCCTCAGTGATTGGGCCATGCTCTGCAGCGCCTCGGCAATGCCCACCTGTAGCTGGGACAAGCTCTGCAGCACCTCGGCCATTCCCATCTGAGAGCGGGATGTGTCCCGCTGAACCCCATCAAGGTCAGCCTGATACTGGGTCACGACCAGCAGGTCCATAGCCAATTGTAGGAGTCCCACAGGCTACAGGCACAGGAGATGCTGCCGGCAAACACTACTAGGGTGGCAACCACAATGGAGGGCCTGGTGCACGACGTCAGCAGTATTAGTGGACGTGTCCAAGGCGTAGATCAGTCAGCGACAGCCATGGCTGACGGCCTCGGTAGAATGTCTAGCTCGCTGGGGGGGACATGACCCAGTACAAGTAGATCTTGATGGAGCCAGTCTCAGATGGGAATTGCTGAGGCGCTGCGGAGCATTGTCATTGGTGATGAATGTAGGATTTTAGATATATTGGATTGTAAATATTTGGCCCAGTAAAAGCCTGGGTTAAGGTGTATTTAACTGCTGCAGTCATGTTTTTAAAGGAATCTTGGTTGAAAGACAATAATTATTTTAGGAGCCTATGGTGAAATTAACAGCAGCGTCAATGCGTTCAACTCTGCATGTACAGTAAATGCCATTGGCATATCATTAGTGTGCCTGATATGGTATTTTCAAGGGGCCTCCACGATTCTCGCCTCCACTGGGGGTCACTCCCGACGGCAAGGTTCACTTATGCCTTTAAAAATTGAGGAATAGGCGCATGGCTGATGAGGGGGAGAGAGGAGGTAGGACACGGAGAGGTGAACCCATGGGCTGCCGGTCCTGACACTGGTGGGCTGGCTGGCTGGGGGGAGCCCTGTCAGGTTCGGCGGGGGAAGGGAGGGGTGGCGGCGGACGGGCCGTGGAGCCAGGGTGACTGGGGCGGTTTCCATGGGACTGGAGGGGTTTACAGGCATCGACTGCAATTTCTGCAGCCTGCAAGGTAGCCATCTTGCTGCGCACCCCACTGACCACACACCTTGGCCCCTGGTTCTGCAGAGTGACACCGGCCATATGGGTGCCCCCACCTTACCACCCCTGCACCTCACCCTCCGCCATACCAACCCCTCCTTAACCGGCCACAACCTGTCGGTGGGGCATCAGGCAGCCCACCCAGGGGCAATGCCCACAGTAGCCCCTCCAGGGGGGTGTCAGACAGGGGCTTTGGAGCATGCCGCTGACAAGGGCATCACCAGCCAACAGTATCCCTGACGGCAGGGTTGAGCGCCAGAGCGAGAAACCCCCACGGTGCCTGGAACCAACGAGGCCAGAGGTGTGAGGATGGGGGAGGCCCACACGTACCACTGAAGAGCACACACCGACTGCAGTTGTTTAGCAATGTTAACACATTTATTTCCTGTTTCGATAATTGAACAAAGCTATTATTTAAACAATGTTCCATGGAAATTCTGGAATGACCTGGTTTAGGGTGGAATGCAAAATCTCTATTTATGTGTGATGACGTTCACGGATAGTTGTTTTACATTACTGGCACATGTTTTGTGGAAGTCATTTATTTTAAATAAATACACTTCTGAATGAATATTAATGATTGTTAATCATTTTTATTTGACTTGCGATGAACCCTTCGATGAATTCAAGAGGGTGTTGTCACAGCGTTTATGAATACTGACAGGCTGGAGTTTAACAGGCGCATTGTGAAGGTTCTTTACTGAAAATGGCAATCTGGGAATCCACATAACAATGTTCACATTTCAAAATAATTATGATTTTCAAATTCTCTTTCCAGCAGTCAAAATTCAGGCAACAGATGTCGTACTGTAAGAGCTCTCAACATTACAGACAGTATTTGGTTCGTACTATTTATGAAACTGATTTCCTGGATTAGTCATTGGGTACATCTCTATGGAAACATGCAGGACCAGGTGACAGAAAAATTTGCATAATTGCCCTGTGAAAATCAGCTGCTAAACAGAAACCCGGGGCTTGAGTTTAACTCCCAGCACCGGCTGGGAATCAAGTGTTTGGCGAAAGTTAAAATGAGATCAATTAGTCACCGTTTCTGATCCTGCTGTATTGCCGCTGTCCCAAAGGTTAACCTGCTCCTCTGAACAGGCATCTGTCAGAAATTAAAATTAAATTTGCCGGAGGATCATAGGCAGCGTTCCCCTTTGAGGAGGGAGAGCTGACTGGTGGTGATTTAACCTGAGGATCACCACACCTCAGGCGAGGGGCAAGGTTGAGAAGGCGGGGTCTTCATGGTGACCTCAACGAGTACAAGAATTGAACCTGCGCTGCTGGCCTCACTCAGGATCAGTGACCAGCCGTCCAGCCAACTGAGCTAATGGACCTCCCAGGAACGTTATGATAAAGACCTGTTTTGCAAAATTGAGTTGGAGGCCTGAGGAGGGGAATGAACAGTTTCCCCGCCATGCTAAACATTCGAGGAGATGGATCGAGGGCCAAAATCTAAGCTAAGTTCAAAACAGTGACCGAAAGGGCCAACAAATTTCTGGCTTTTCTCTCAAGGGTACCAAAATATTACATTTCTATAGAATTCCTGAACAACCCTCTCAGGTGCTGAAAGTCCAGATTATGTTTGTGTATGACATCACTGTTGCTGGACGCCAGACAGCTGCCGGCAGAATTAGGTTAACAACAGGAAAGGCTAAATCTTTGTGGCCAGCTATCTTCAAGGTCAGCAGCAAGAGAAGTTACTTGACAGCAAAATCCAGGCATTAAGGTATATATTGAAGTCAATCGCAATTGCTACAGAAAGCGGAGGAGTGAAGGGTTATCGCCACATGCCAAAGATTTACCAACCTCATACACTTTATACTACGACATATAGTTTTTAAAATAAAATTCAAACATTGGCCCTTTTTTTGCCTCTGAGTAGGCTGAAGAGAGATGCGCAAATTCCTGGCTCCGTGAAGCTTCCCTTTAAAAATGGTGAGGCACGATCAATTGAACAAAGACTTGAGTTGGATGCAACTGAGGCTTTATTGCTCTAAGATGTGTGGCCTCCCGCAGCGGCTGGCGAAATGGCTGCTGAATGTAGGACACGTACATTTATACTCCGCCTACTGGGCGGAGCCAGCAGGCAGGGACTACCGGCGAACCTGTCGTACAGGTCCTACCTTACATCATCTAATACAGGTGCAACAGTGGTTTACCACAAATGGCAGCTCTGTATTCCATTCTGCTGGGGGAGTGGGTTGGATTCAGAGTCAAGCCATTCAACCCCGGAGTGAATGTGTATGTTGTCAGCCATGGAGGTTGGTTGTTTGGAAGCTTTGCCTCTGTGCTCCAGTACCTTGTCGAATTAAGTAAAAAAAATGATTGGAACAAAAACCAGCCCTCCAACTCTCGTCCCCCCTCACTCCCCGTGGTGTCTCAATCCCATATATCACCTCATGCCCTCCACCCACCCCCATGATTCCACATACTCCTATGCCAACCCATGTGCCCAGAGGTGGATTTACACTTGGTGGCTCCCCTGCGCTCACCTTCACTTCTGCCCTCCCCCGATGACACCATGCCCCTCCTAATCCCGCCCACCCTCGTGCCATAGAACACAGAGGAGCAAGCCACAAAAATGCACAAATTGATCACTGCTTTTGTGTATTTTCACTAGTAAAAACACACCTGTACTGATATTTGCCGAACTGAAATCCAGGCTTCCCTCTCATCAAAATGACAGTAAAGATGGTCAATATTGTGATGTGTGCAATATTGTCAATGCCTTGAGGCGAGCAAACATGGAGCTTACTGATGAGTAATGAGATGGAAAGATCAGCCAACGTTATCACTGCAGCCCAGACTAGTGTGAGGCAGAATGAGTCAGTCCCATGCAGGACCAAATACGTCAATCGACAAGGTATATATGCTGCCACTCTGTATATTTCAGTCTCATTCAGTTTCGAAAGTGAACATCCTTACTTCCTCTCACAGAATCAAAGAAGTTATTGTTGTAAATTCACAGGAGTGGAGAGTGCCCAGTGAGTTAAAGCCCAATATCAGTGGCTCTCCGTAATTTTGGTGGGTGGGGTTGACTGTGCAGTTTGTGCACTAGTTCAATAGTTCTGTCTTTTTCCCTAGCTTTGTCCTCTTGCCTCGCCACCAATTTTCAACAATTTTGACAGCAGAATTGATAAGTCGTTTCATATTGCGAATGAAACTGATCTTGATTTTAATGCGTTTCCTGAAAGAGCAGATGTTTGCACAGTCAATCCCAAATTTATTCAAGCTCTGCAAAAATTGGATTCGTGTTTAACTATTGAGTTGTGATGCTGCATTTCAAACACCAGTCACCATACTCTTCACCTGTCCATTCCCTCCTCACAAACTCTCTCCCCCTTCAAAAATATAACCCAGCCCTTTCACGCTCACCCTCCCTGTAGGTCTGTAATCCCGGCTAACCCGCCGCCCCGTCTCCCCCTCACATGTTCTCCTCCCCCAGGTTTCCCCACACCCTTACACTCTTCCCCCTCACCCCTCATCCACTCACACTCTGCCATTCTAAGAATATCACTAACCTTGCTGGCCTGGGGTCTTCAAGGCAGCTTCCAGTCTCACTCGCCGTCTTCTCATTCGGTAGGGCTTGCTTCAGTGCTTTGCGCCTCGCTGTGACAGGCTGGCCTGCCCTCAGCTCTGGCTGTGTCGAGTCGCCCCTCGCCTGCTCCCCTGGCTGCTCCGCAGCTGCTGATCAGCTGGCTCACCTTCTCTTGTGGCTTTGGCCTGACGCCTCACCTCTCTGTTGCTGGCTGGCCTGCCCTCAGGCTGGGGCGAGAAACCTGCAGGTTGTGGTAGTCACCACTGATGTATATATGTATATATAGGATGTTGATATAGGAGCTTTACGGTAAGGCCCTGTACTACAGGTACGGGGGTAGATCCCTGCCTGCTGGTTCCGCCCAGTAGGCGGAGTATAAATATGTGTGCTCCCAGTACAGCAGCCATTTTGTCAGCTGCTGTAGGAGGCCACACATCTCAGTGTAATAAAGCCTCGATTACATCCTACTCTCGTCTTTGTGTAATTGATCGTGCATCACAGGTTGCGCCTTTTTTCGCAAAAGTAAAACACAGCATCTTCTGCCTCTGCCTTTTTCCATCTTTGCCTAGTCGCCTCTCGTTCCTTGCATGTGTGCACCTCCACATTCGGACCAACCTGTTTTCCTGTTCCAGGGGGACTCCAGAATCTGATGTCGCTCTGCATCGACTGCTGATAGGCTCATTTTGAGCCTGCTTACAAATACAGAATTATCAAGCTCTCACTGGTGTCCACAGACACCAGTCGGCTAGGCTCCCCCATTGGTTGGGGCCCTGTGCCTAGCACAGTGTATTCCATTGCAAATTAGCTTCTGCATGCCCCGATACTTGCCTGCCATGGCCTTTCTCACCCCCAATACCTCTCACATCCTCAAGGCTAATCATAGTCCTTCTGCTAACTGAGAGCCAGCTCATGCTAACCTCGAGCCATCACTCTCTGCCTTTAGCCCTTTCATACCATGTCACCGAGTATGCTTTGATACTTCTTTGACAGCTTTTCGAGTTATTTGAAAGCTGATGCACGATCAATGACCACTAAAGCGAGGTTGTAGTCCAACTGAAGGCTTTAATAAGCTAGATGTTTCCCCCAGCAGCTCAGGTACTTAATGACGGCTGCTGGGGTGGCACGGGTTCTTATACTCCACCTATCAGGGGCGGAGCTATCATACATTCTACTAATAGAGAGCATACAGTTTCCACCAATGGTGCTTTAGCCTGTCAGGTACCGTAATACCTATAATACCACATTCACCCCTGTTAAAAAAGAGTCCGGCGGGGGTGGTGGTCTGAAATGGCTCCAATGTCGCACAGTTCTACTATGGCCTGGGCCTCCTTTTCGACTGAGGAGTGGCGGATTTCGGAAGCATGGAGGGTACGGGAGAAGAAGGCCATGGTTCTGCCCGCTTGGTTGAGGGATACCGCCAGTGCTACGTCGGACGCATCGCTCTCGACCTGGAAGGGGAGGGACTCGTCGATGGCGTGCACGTGGCCTTTGCAATGTCTGCTTTGATGCGGCTGAAGGCCTGGCGGGCCTCTATCGACAGGGGGAAAGTTGTGGATTGGATCAGGGGACGGGCTTTGTCTGCGTAGTTGGGGACCCACTGGGCGTAGTAACTGAAAAAACCTAGGCACCGCTTCAGGGCCTTGGGGCAGTGGGGGAGAGGGAACTCCATAAGGGGGCGCATGCGTTCAGGGTCGGGGCCTATAACTCCATTTCGCACTACATAGCCGAGAATGGCTAGACGGTCGGTGCTAAACACGCATTTATCCTTATTGTATGTTAGGTTAAGGATTTTAGCGGTCTGGAGAAATTTTCGGAGGTTGGTGTCGTGGTCCCGCTGGTTGTGGCCGCAGATTACATTATCGAGATACGGGAACGTTGCCCGTAAACCGTACCGGTCAACCATTCGGTCCATCTCGCGCTGGAAGACCGAGACCCCGTTAGTGACACAAAAGGGAACCCTTAAGAAGTGATAGAGCCGCCCGTCTGCCTCAAAGGCAGTGTATTTGCGGTCACTAGTACGGAGGGGTAGCTGGTGGTAGGCGGACTTGAGGTCCACCGTGGAGAAGACCTTATAATGTGCGATCCTGTTTACGAGGTCGGATATGCGGGGGAGTGGATACGCGTCCAGCTGCGTAAACCTGTTGATGGTCTGACTGTAGTTGATGACCATTCTATGCTTCTCCCCGGTCTTTACCACCACGACTTGAGCTCTCCAGGGACTGTTGCTAGCTTCAATGGCCCCTTCCCTCAGTAACCTTTGGACCTCTGACCTAATAAAGATCCGATCCTGGGCACTGTACCATCTGCCTGGTGGTGACGGGTTTGCAATCCGGGGTGAGGTTCGCAAACAGGGAAGGCGGGTCGACTTTAAGGGTCGCGAGGCCGCAGACTGTAAGGGGGGATATAGGGCCGCCGAATTGGAAGGTCAGACTTTGAAGGTTACACTGGAAGTCTAAACCCAGGAGTGTAGCCGCGCAGAGGTGGGGAAGAACATAAAGGCGGAAATTTCTGAATTCCCTTCCCTGGACTGTGAGGTTTGCTAAACAGAACCCCTTTATCTCTACAGAGTGAGAACCGGAGGCTAGGGAGATTCTTTGATTAACAGGGTGGATAAAGAGGGAACGGCGCCTTACCGTGTCGGGGTGCATAAAGCTCTCCGTGCTCCCAGAGTCGATCAGGCAGGACGTCTCGTGGCCTTTGATGAAGACGGCCGTCGATGCTGTTGAGTGTTCGAGGTCGAGTTTGAGCCAGGGTCACCGAGGCCAGATGCAGTAGTTGTGGATTTCGTTCAGGCAGTGTGTGGTCGGCCGAGCTGGGGTCCTGGGGCATCCAAGATGGCGTCTCCCATTAGTCGCACATGGTGGTCGCGGGTGGACAAAATGGTGGCGCCCATCCGTCCAGCGTAGTGTCCGAGGGACAAGATGGCGGCGCCCGGGGTCCACACGTGGGCCTGGGATACGGGGTTGGCGGCGACCACTGGCCGCCCGGGGCCCCTGGAGAAGTTCGCTGTGGCAGTCCGGAGTCGCCGCTGGAGACCGTGGCAACCGCTCATGCCTGGCAGATCCCCACAAAATGGCCCTTTTTGCCACATCCCCTGCAGATGGATGTGCGGGCCGGGCAGCGCTGGCGGGGGTGTTTTCCTGCCCGCAAAAGAAGTAGCGGGGTCCATCGCGGATGGCGGGCCGCCTTACAGCGCAGGCCTGCGGAGAAGTGGGGAAGGTCTCTGGGGCAGCCGCTGCGGGATTCCATGCTGCCCAGGGGGCCGCCGCGTGGTCAGGCATGTAGGATCAGGCGTTCTTGGAGACAACATCCATGAAGCCTGCAAGGGCCCGTGCCTCCCTAAGTCCTAGGGTGTCTTTCTCCAAAAGACGCTGGCGGATTTCTGAAGAGCTCATACCTGCTACAAAGGCGACCCGGATTAGGAGTCCGTGTGCTCGCTCGTCGAAACCTGCGGGCAGCCACAGCTTCTGCCCAGCACCAATAGCGCACGGTAGAATTCCTCCAATGATTCCTCGGGGTTTTGGCGTCTTGGTGCACGCAGGTGACAAGCGTAGACCTGATTTACTGGCGAATATAGTATCCTTTTAAAAGTTTGATTGCTGCATCAAAATCTTCCGCCTCCTCAATGAGGGTGTAGATCTCTGGGCTTACTCTTGAGTGCAGGACGTGCAGTTTCTGTTCCCCCGAGAGTGTGCCTCCAGCCATCTCAAGGTAGCCTTTAAAACACGCCAGCTAGTGCTTAAAAATCGCCGCTGAGTTTGTCGCATGAGGACTGAGTTGCAGACACTCCGGCTTGATTCGGAGCTCCATTCTTTATACTTAGTTCTAGCTTATTAAATTGATGCACGATCAATAACTACTAAAACGAGGTTGTCGTACAACTGAAGGCTTTAATAAGCAAGAACTGATCCCCAGCAGCTCAGGTACAGAATGAGGGCTGCTGGGACGGCACGGGTTCTTATACCCCACCTATCAGGGCGCAGCTACAATACTATACAGCCAATGGTAAACCCCTAGGTTTAACCAATGGTACTTCAGCCTCTCAAGTACCGTAATACCTGATAATACCACACTGCCTCATGACAAACCAAAGTTTAAAAAAAAAACTTTCTTTCACTTTATTTGCATTTTAAACATATTTATAAACACTAAACACGAATAATATGAAACACTAACCTACCAAACAAATGGCTCCCAATGCCGCCTGTCTCTGTTCGATGATCCTGGACCCAGAAATAAAATTGAAAATAAAAAGGCGTAAAAACGTACCTAGGGGCAGGTCGACCAAGTTAATGCTGCCCCTTTAATTTGCATTCAACTGGTCAGCGCATCGCTCAATCTGTCCCCAAAAAATCAGGCCGGGTGTTTGAATGCTCGGAAACTTCCAGCGCATGTGTGGCGGTCCAGCTACTTCAGCTGGGACCCGAAAGGAAGGTACAGACCATTATGACGCACAAGCTCCAACAACAGTGTGAAACATTTAATGGACAAGATGGTGCTTTGCTGTTCATATGGTTGTTCATATATTTGCTGAATTTTTATCCTGTTTATTCTGACCTGTAAAATATATCTTGCTACTTCTCAACGTCTTATTTTAACTGACAAATCAATGGTGCACACTGAAAAACCCTGTCCAACTGGGGTTAGGAGCCGGGAGGCATAGGCTATTGGCCTGAGTCTCCTGTGACATTCCTGCAGAAGTACGGCAGCAAGTGTGCTTGGACCTGCGTTAGGGCCTGTTTTAACTCTGAGGCAGCCTGTGTGTCTGGTGCTCATTCTGAAAGGGCAGCGGCTTTGGTGGCAAAACCTTGATGTGGTTTCGGCAGTACCCCACAGTTGAGTCTTCCAAGCTGAACGCACAGACGAAAGTAGAAATCACAGGACAAGCTTTATTTTGAGACAATTACAGTCCCTCTCCACTCCCCTAAGGGTCTCCTTCTCTTGCAGTTAGGCCGGGGTTTTTATACAACTGGGGCACTCCTTGTAAAAGGGGAAGGCTTGTCTGTCTTAAAGAGATATTCCCGGGAGGGCATGGGAAATCGTATAGTCCTGATCCCGGGACCTCCATTGGGGTTATAACACTCCACCCCCCCCCCAACGTCCAGAGCAACGCCCACATCCATGGGTAAGTGTGCCGGACCTTTCGACCTTCTTGTCTGTGGGTGGCGTGCAGGCACTGCCCTCGTGGCTTCGGGAGGCGTATATCGGGCCGGTGAGTTGTGTTTACATGACGAGCGTCTGGGTGGCGGCGGCAATGCTGGCGTGGCCGCGGGAGCCAACACGAGCACCACCAGCGGTGGCAGAATGTCCATTTCCGATTCGGAGTTGGATGATTCTTCATCCGACATCTCAGAGTCCTCAGAAATTACCGCTGAATCCTCGGCAACCGGCGGAGGCGGGAGCATTGGTGCTAACAGGGGTGGCTGGGGCAACAGTGAAGACGTGATGCCTGAATCAACGGCCGGTATGGTGGGAGTGTCCCACATGCGGCTGCAGAGATGTTCCACGTAGCAATTAGACTCGCTGCCCTGTGCCAGTATTTGGTACGAAACTGGACCTGTTTTTGCCAGCACGATACCCGGGGTCCAAGTGGCCCCTCCGCTGAAGTTCCGGATGTGTACTGCGTCTCCCGGTGCGAAATCGCTCATTGGCCTGCGGCCATCTATGTCTACCTCGATTCGGTCCTGAGCGTGGCGAACCTTTCCGCCAAGATCCGGAAGGAGGAGACTCAAATGGGTGCGGAGGCGGCGACCCATCAACATCTCGGCTGGCGCGATGCCCGTCATGGCATGTGGGGTTGTCCGGTAGTAGAATAAAAGCTTGCAAAGTGGGAACCCCATGGTCCCGATGTTTGTTTTTTCATGCCGAGCTTAAAAGGTTGTCCTGCCCGCTCAGCCAACCCATTCAAAGTTGGGTGGTATGGGGTGGTCCTCACGTGACGGATCCCGCTGGCAGGCATGAGTGCTGCAAATTCCACCCTCGTAAACACTGTACCATTGTCTGACACCAGAACCTCAGGTGTGCCCTGCGTGCTGAAAATGTGCCAGAGTTTATGGTAGTCCAGGCCATCGTCGCCTGCATCTTGAGGACTTCCATCCACTTTGAGTTGGCATCAATGAGGATGAGGAACATTGCTCCTTGAAATGGGCCCGCAAAGTCAAAATGTCGGTGAGATCATGGACGCCCTGGCTATTCCCAGAGGTGGAGCGGATGAAGAACTTGGACATCAACCGCCTGGTACAGTTCTCCGACTGAGCGGCGCCGGTTGTCCCGGTCATGAAACTGGATGGAATCGTACGTATCTGTGGCAACGATAAAATTATGGTCAACCGTTTATCTTGACTGGACTGTTACCCCATTCCCAGATCGAGGACATTACGCAAAGCTCAGTGGGGGGCGCACATTTAGGAAATTTGACATGAGTCACGCTTACCTTTAGTGATGTCGTGGAGCTGAGATGATCGATGTCCAACTTCAACAACCATCTTCCCTTGAGCCAAGTATGACTCCAACCAACAGAGGGTTTTCCCCCTGATTCTCATTGACTCAAGTTTAGCGAGGGCTTCTTGATGCCAAACTTGGACAAAAGCTGCCTTGATGTCAAGGGCGGTCACTCCCACCTCACCTCTGAAGTTCGTGACTGTTGACAGGATGGAAATAGCAAATCCTTGTTATCATTACTTTCTCTGCAGGGAAAATTATCAAAAGAAAAATCACAGAATTCCAGAATTGTTAAGGCCATTCAGCCTAACCACTTTGAACTGGCTCTCACAATGAGCATTATGATTTAATGACGTTTCCCTGTACCATTGCACATTGCTTCTGTTCAAATAGTCATCTAATGCAGGGGTGCCCAAACTGGGTTCTACGGAACCCCATTGTCAATATGGTTGGAAGCCACACTCTGTGCAGGCACCTTTTTATTGCATGTTCCTTCATGAAAATTGGAAATCCAACACCAGTGGCACGCAAAGAAAATTCTACCTAAATAAGTTCGAGTCCGGGACTTGGAGCAGGTCTGTTCCTGCTGCTAGAAGGGATGGTCACATTAAAACAGGAAAGTCAGCCCATGAAAGGGACAGAGTACATTTATTATTATGTCTCTTTCTTTGCAAGGAGAGAATGAAAATTGGTTGAAGGCAGACTTAATCATAATTGCTGCTTTATGCAGTAAATTTCCACTTAACATTAACTTGGTTAACATTGTTTTACTTTCACCTTGTTAATAAAGTGCCGTCACTATTGTTATGGGCCAAGGTTAGAGAACCCCAAAGAGGATCATGGAGTTCACCTGGCCCACAACTTTTAATAGATTGTGGTATGGGGAGCACACGGCCCACTCTACAGGTGTGGTACAGCAGAAATGGAAAAGTATTTTGTAAAGCAAAACAATGTTTATCCAATGAACTCAAGTTAACCTTTTTCAAATATACAGTGAACATCTTAGCAACCATCAATTCAAATATAACCCCCAAAGAACACAACACTAAGTAATCCTTAAACTGTCCTTTTAACATCCATAAGACGTTAAAAAAAACTTTAATCAGAAGGACATCAGGTTAAAGTCACTACTGAGGGCAGTTATTAGTTTTAAATAACGAAAGGATCTTACAGTCTTTAGATTACAGAGAGAGAGACTCATACACCTTCTGGCTGTGACTACAGATATCCAGCTCTGAAAACGAAACTAAAACTCACCCTGCAGCAAACAGCCTAAAACAAAAGTAAAAAGCTGACAGACAGCCCAGCTGCACCCACACTCTGACATCACTGATAACTACCCATTTCTTAAAGGTACATTTCTTAAACACTCATTTCTTAAAGGTACTCTCACATGACACCTCCCCACAAGAAAAAATAAATAAACCATCAACTTAAAGATGGTTTCATTTTTCACCTTTTCACCATCCTTTAGGAAATGCACAAAGTAAATATACTTTATCGTTAAAAAAAACATTTTTTGTTCTTCCTCCAACTGAAATCTTTCTCGATTGACAGTCTCTTTGAACAAGAAGGTCTCTGCACGGTCCATCTATTTCTCTACAACTCGGCATGTCTCTTTAAAGTCAGATACTTTCGTTCAATCTGATCACAGAGTCCCTTGTAATTCTCCAACACAAGAGCTTTGGTTATCACAGCTTTCAGGCCGTCAAATGCCTGTTGAAACTCCCCTGTCCACTGAAATTTTTGACGTTTCTTCAGCAAATCCAACAGTGGAGCAACCATGCTACAACAATTTGGCACAAATGTTCGATCAAATCCACTCATGCCAAGAAATCACATTATTTCCCATATTATTTCCCGTCGTCTTGAGGGTATCGGAAACTCCTCAAGGAAAGAGACTTTATCTCCACTGGCGAAACTACGAACTTTGGATTTCTTGTCCGCAACCCGTTTCATCACATTTTGTGCAACTTTCAAATGTTGTTCATCCATTCACCTGCTCTATTTAATCGTTCCCTAAAATTTGACACGTAATCCAATAATGTAAGTTCCAATCTCTCACTCACCAATTTTTCCTTAATCAATTTCAGTGGTCCTCTTACGTCATGACCAAAAATTAGTTCAAAAGGACTACATTTGGTTGACTCATAGGTGCATCCCTAATTCAAACAGTACGAATGGAATTCCTTTATCCCAATCCTCTGGATAATCATGACAATAAGCACTTAACATTGTCTTTAATGTCTGATGCCACCTTTCTAACGCTCCCTGTGATTCTGGATGGTACGCAGTTGATTTAAATTGTTTTATTCCTAAGCTACCCATAACTTCTTTGAATAACCTTGAGGTAAAATTTGATCCTTGATCCGATTGTATTTCTGTGGGTAGTCCATATCGAGTAAAGAATTTAAGTAACTCCTCCACAATCCTTTTAGCTGTAATATTACATACTGGAATGGCCTCTGGAAACCTAGTAGACACATCCATTATCGTCAAAAGATATTGATTCCTACTTTTCATTTTAGGAAGCGGTCCAATGCAATCAATTAGGACCCTTGTAAAACGTTCCTCAAATGCTGGAATGGGGATTAAGGGCACTGGTTTTATCACTGCTTGAGGTTTCCCTATCATTTAACATGTATGACATGATTGACAAAATTGAACTACATCTTTATGTAGTCCAGGCCAATAAAAATGGTTCTGGATTTTAGATTGAGTTTTCCTTTTTCCCAAATGACCTCCCACTGGTACCTCGCAACATCTCATTTCTATACCCTACCAGCAATACTACTTGAAGAAAGTTTGCCCACTTTTTGTCCGCCTGCATATATAAAGGTCTTCATTTTCTCATCAAGTCATTACTTTTACGGTAATAACACTCTGGTATACACTCAGATTCCTCTTTCGTGTATGCTTTCTGATACATCCGTTTTATTTCTACATCTTTCTGTTGTAACTCCGCCAATTTTCCAGAACTAAAAATATCCGCCTCATCCTCCACCTGTTCTTGTTCTTTTTCAACCATCTGATCAAAAATCGTTTCTGATAATTGCACTTCAACTTCATCTTCACTCTTTGATTTCTCCTCTTGGCTTAACCTGTGACTTTGCGACCTTGTTACTACACAATCCGGAAAAATCCCAGGATATTCATCCTTCAACACTTCAGTTGTCTGATTTCCCACTGGCTTATCAACCACAGTAGACATCACTCCCACCTGCGATGCAGCTATATCATTACCCAGATAAACTGTATTCCTGGACAAGATAGTTTCTCTATTACTCCTACTACTACTTCACCACTCTTCACTGGACTTTCCAACCATACCTTATATAATGGAACACTACGCCTCTCACCCTGAATTCCACATATCACCACTTTTTCTGGCAACAATCTTCCCAAACTACATAACTCCTCATCTCTTACTATTAAAGATCGACTTCTTTACCTGCTCCTCCTGATACACATGTATAAACGTTACCCACACAAGTAACATTTTTTAAGAGATCTGGCACCTTCTTATCAATCACCTGTTGATCAGGCTGTACAATCTTTTGCAGCTCCTTCGCTTCACTTGGGCTTTCCTTTACAACTTTCACAAACCCCACTGTCTTATCCTGTTTTACCACATCATCCTTCCCAGTGCTTTTCTTCAACCACCAACACTGTGACTCTACGTTTATTTCAGTGAAAACATTTGAAACTTTTCATTTATTTTCCACCCTCCTGGATTTCTTTTTTAATCTGAGGTACACTCTCCTTATTATCTCCCACCAGATCACCTTTACCTCCATCATGTGAGTATTTCTCATGTCCCCAGTTTCTATCCTTCACAGGCTGAAACTGATGTTGGAAACCAAGCTTTGATTTATGAACTAATTCATAATCATCTGCTATTTCTGCTGCTAACCTTGCAGTTTTAACCCTCTGCTCTTCCACATGAGTTCTCACTACATCAGGAATTAAATTGTTGAACTCCTCCAAAAGTATAATTTCTCTGAGAGCTTCATACGTTTGGTCTATTTTCAAAGCCCTTATCCACCTATCAAAATTACTCTGTTTGATGCTTTCAAACTCCATGTATGTTTGACCAAATTCTGTCCGTAAATTTCTAACCTTTTTCTGTAAGCTCAGGCACTACTTCATATGCACCTAAGATGGATTTTTTCACCTCCTCATACGTCCCAGATACCTCCTCCGGTAGTGATGCAAACACTTCACTAGCCTTACCTAGCAGCTTTGTTTGAATCAGTAATACCCACATGTCCTGTGGCCATTTCATTTGTTTAGCCACCTTCTCAAGTGAAATGAAAAAGGCTTCTATCTCCTTCTCGTCAAACCTTGGCAATGCTTGGACATATTTAAATCGATCCCCACCAAGCCTTCGACTTTGACGCTCTTTCTCACTATCCTCATCATTATGCAAATCACCTGCAAACTTACTACTCAGACCACCCACATTTTCCTCCAGAACATTTTTATATACTACACACAACAGAGGTCCCAGCACTGATCCCTCCGAAAAACTATTAGCTACAGATTTCCATTCTGAAAAACATCCTTCCACCGCTACTCTCTGTCTTCTTTAACTAAGCCAGTTCTGTATCCACCTAGCCAGCCCACCCTGAATCCTGTGTGATTTTACATCCACAGCCCTTCCCTCATCAATTTGTTTTGTCACTTCTTCAAAAAACTCAATCAAGTTGGTGAGACCTGACCTTCCCATACAAAACCATGCTGCCTGTCACTAACTAGTCCATTTTCCTCCAAATGTGCACATATCCTGTGCCTCAGTTTCTTTTCCAAAAGCTTCCCCATGACTAATGTCAGGCTCACTGGCCTATAAATTGCTGGATTATCCCTGTTTCCTAGCATTAGGGGCTAGGGCACAAACCTGTAGATACATGTTCACCAGGTCACAATAAACACCTGTTCATAAATGTTTCAACCTGCCTCGGTGCTCTGTCAGAATGGTGTGAATAAATGTGAAGTAAACCACTTCAGAAGGAAAAACAGAATGCCAGAGTATTATTTGAATGGTGATAGACTGTGAATGTTGAATGACAAAGGGGCCTGAGTGGTCTTGTATGTCAATCACTAAAAGTAAGCATGCAGGTACAGCAAGCAGTTAAGAAGGCAAATTGCATGTTGGCCTTCATTGCAGGAAGACTTGAGTAAAGAAGCAAAGATGTCTTACTGCAGCTGTACAGGACATTGGTGCGACCACACCTGGAGCATTGTGTGCAACTTTGGTCTCCTTACCTAAGAAAGGATATGTTTGCCATAGAGGGAATGCAAAGATGATTCAGCCTGATTCCTGGGATGGCAAGATTGTTGCTTAAGGAGAGATTGGGTCAACTAGGCCTGTATCTTCTGTAATTTAAAAGAATGATAGGAGATCTGGTATTGATGGAATTGGCAATGCTCGTTTCTCCAGTACACAGCTTGCTCGAGGCCCTACATGAGGTCCTGTGGCTTGACAGTATTGCTGCCTCTGCTGGTGGCAACCGAAGAGGCGGTAAATCAGTACTCATAACAATAGTTGAATTGATGCAGTCCTTATTTTCTCACTAAGCTTATTTAAACAGTCACATAGGTTTTAAGACTCACACCTTGCACGTAAACACACTACCCGGTAGAGAGAATTTTGTCAGGTTCACGTTTGAGGATGTCGCTGTGAGTTTCCAAACTCCGGTCTTATCTTGTGAATGTTGATCCCAGGGTGATAGCTGCTGAATCTCAGAAGTCCCGGCTATTTTATAATGTTTTAGTTCACAGTGTATAGTTCATTCATGGAAAAAGTCCTGGGGACTACAGGCCTTATTCATCCTTGAGAGAGCCTTGCTCTCGCTGTTCCAAAATAAAGTCTTCGCAGCAAAATCTTCAGTTGTAAGCCTTCATTCTGTCTGATCCCACTAAATTCATTATGCAGAGAGTTGCAGGTTTTCTCACACACACAAATCTGTTGACCTCTTTTACCATTGTTGCTCATGGCACAATGTTAGTCATTGTAGTACCCTCAATAACGACACAAGAGTGTAGAATGGTAAATGAAGGCTTTAATAAGCAGAGAACTAGTCAGTGACCGAGACGTGCGCTTACTGAGTGCCACCTACAGGGCATCACCTTATATAAGGCTCCCTGGTGGGCGGAGCCGGAGGCGGAGTTCCCCAGGGTTCCAAACCCGGTCTTAAAGAGGCATCACCTACATGGTGTTAAGGATACAGTAACCATTCGTCACAGTCATCTTGCCTACTCAGCAACAGTCAGCTGTTATTAGAGTCCAATAACAATTTGTTGCTCCATTTTCTGCTGCAAGTGTTTCTCGAGTGTACTCTGCTGAAGTGACTGCTATTCCTCTTTTCTGCCTTCAATGATGGGAAAGCTATTTTATTCCCTTAAAATACATGGTTCGCAGACTATTGCCACCATGTATTAATATCTGACTGGGCTCTGGGTGCCTTTTATAGAAGACAGCTGGAAACCACAGCAGAGTATTATTTGTTGCAAAATATTGAATATTTCTTGACTATTTAATGACAGACATAAGCAGGACTCCATTCAAACCTGCCTCCCTCAGGTTCCAGTTCATTCGATCTTTCATCATCTGACATAATTGAAGATGCACTCCAGATATTAGCACAATGGCTATTAACCAATTATAATACAAAGTCTTCCCTTGATCATTGGTATCAGTGGTCCCTAGCCCTTCCTGCCCTCTGCTTCATCCCTAGTTTCCCTTTGTGAGACTGAATGAGAGATTGATTGAATGTGCAATATGCAAACATGTTAGTGAGCATGAGTGTGAGTGAATGTTTGTGTGTGAGAATGAGTGAGTGAGACTGAGTAAGTGAGTGAGTGAGTGTGTGTGAGAGAGAGATAAAATGGATGTGTGTGTGTACAAGAGTGAGTGTGAGAGAGGGTGAGTAATTAGGAAATTGTGTGTGAGTGAGAAAGGGTTGAGTGTGTATGAGAGCAAATGAGAGTGTGTGCATGACAGTGAGCAAGTGAGTGCATGTGTGTGTGTGTATAAGTGAGAGAGTGAGATTGTGTTTGTGTGTGAGAGAGTGGGTGTGTATGTGGGAGAGAGTAAGAGTGAATGTCTGTGTGTGAGAGTGTGTGTGTGAGAGTGTGTGTATGTGAGAGTGTGTGTGTTTGAATGTGTGTTTGTGAGACAGTGGGAGGAATCCTCGCCCCCCATTTTTGGTGGGCAGGATTGGCGACAGGGGCAGGTAATCCAACGGGAGTCGCCAAATGGCTTTTCCGCCGTTGGGATTTCCCATTTCAATTGTGCCCTGCCAAAGAATTAATGGGGTCATGAAGCCATTAAAGACAAGAATCTGGTGAATGATCCTTGCTGGGAGCGCAAAGGTAAGTCCAGCCCCCAGGGGGGAGAGGGTGATGTCTGGGCAATACCCAAGCATGGAGCATGGAGGTGAGGTTAGGCCACAGCTAGAGTACTGTGTGCAGTTGCACATTATAGGAGGGATGTGATAGCACTGGAAAGGATGCAGAGGAGATTTACCAGGATATTGCCTGTGTCATGTGAGAGTACTCTTTCAGAAATGGGTGTTTAAGAAATGTACCTTTAAGAAATGGAGCTGCTCAGGTTACAGGAGTGATGTCAGAGTATGGGTGGAGCTGAGCTCCACTTCTGCTTTTTAGTTTCACTTTGAGAAAGCTTGGGTGTGTCTGTGTTTTTCAGTGAGCTGAATCTGAAGTTAAAAGTGAGCTGCACTGCTGTTGGTCTCTGCCATCCAAAAACTATCTATGGATCATTTGGTGAATTCAGAAGAAGTATAAATGCTTTCAGTCTTGAATGTAAACCCTGATGCGCTCCTGTTTGGAGGTTTGTTAAGTCTTTTGGATGTTAAAAGAACAGCATACAGATTACTTAGTGTTGTATTCTTTGGGGGGTGTATTGATTTACTGGTTGCTAAGATGTACACTGTTTGTTTTAGAAAGGTTAACTTGAGTTCATAGAATAAACATTGTTTTGTTTTAAAAAAAACACTGGTCCATGTCTGCTGTACAATACCTGTAGAGTGAGCCGTGTGCTCCCCATACCACAATCTAGCAAAAGTTGTGGGTCAGGTGAACTCCATGATACACTTTGAGGTTCTCTAAACCCTGACCCATAACACCTGGGCTGGAGAGTGTTAGTTATTGTTGCTAACTTTTGGTTGGTTCTTAATTTGTAATTTGCTCTGTTTGTTTAACCTTTGCTCTCGAGTCGCCAGGTATCTTTATGATACCGCCACGAGGTTCAAGTTCAAGTAATGATCAATAACTCAACACACCAATTAGTAAGATTCAAATCAAAACACATTTATTATACACAGTAAATCATTACTCATGCATAAACTCTACTTTCTAGACTATTCCTATCACTAAAAGGCCCCTACTTAGCTTTGGAATTGGCCCACCAGGTCAGGGGAACAAATGGCCTTTCGTTCAGGTCCTGAGTCTGCAGGATTCAAAAGCTGGTATGGACTTGTAGCTAGGAACGCCTATCTCGTAGCGAGCGTTGACTTGAGACTTACTTGGTTGATGTGGCCGCTTGGGCAGTTCACTCTCAGGGTTGATTCGCGTTGTTGAGTGACCCTGCCAAGAAGGACGATTTGAACTTGGGGGCTTTAATTTATAGTCCCCAGGGTCTTCCCGTCCTTCGGGATGGACCCCGTACCTGGTTCCAAATGATTGGACTGCGTTCCGATCATTTTGATCGATTTCTCCAACACTGGAGTTGTTCACTGATCGCTGGGCGGTCCCTATATGTCCGTTGGCCTTCCTTTGTCTTGGCTCTTGCTGGCGCCGAGGAGTCTGGCTTGGCTTTATTCACCTTAACTGTTGCAATTGTGCATTTGAATTGCTCATTACTATGCAGATGGCTGCTGGTTTCAGTGCTGTCTGGTTTTTTACAGGTTTCAATACACATGATTTCTGTACTTGCTAGTCTTTGCCTGAGTTGGCTGAATTTCCCTTCAGTCTTTGAGGTTCTCCATTTTAAGTCGGGAAGTGGCCAACCCAGGTGGCTACATTATGAAGAGAGATTGCATAGAATTGGATTGTTTTCCTTGGAACAGAGGAGACTGAGAGGGGGGACATGATTGAGATGTATGAAATTCTGAGGGCATAGGTGGGTTAGACAGGAACAAACCTTCCTCTTGGTGGAGGGGTCAATGACAAGGGGGCATAGATTTAAGGAGCAGGAGATTGAGAGGGGGTGTGAGGAAAAACATTTTTACCCAGAGGGTTTTGTGAGTTTGGAATTCGCTGGCTGAAAAGGTGGTGGATGCAGAGATCCTCATAACATTTAAGATGCATTTAGATGTGCACTTGCGATCACAGGGCATACAGGGCAATGGGTCAAGTGCTGAAAATGGGATTAAAATGGATAGATGATTGTTTTTGACCGGCGCAGACAGAATGGGCCGAAAGGGCTGTATGATTCTATGACTTTATGACTATGACTACCCTGGCAGTGCTCGGGCACTGCCACCTGGTACTTCACACAATGCCAGGGGGCCATGCTTGGGCACTAAAAGAGGAAAATTCCTGAACCGTGTCAGAGAGCAGTGCCAGGGAGGATGGCTTCTGATGGGGAGGCCTAAGCAGTGGGGGGTTGCCTGGGAGGTGTGTGGGGCAGGTGGGGGGGGAGTGTGCATGATGGGGGGGGGGGGGGGGGAGCGTTTCTCACCACTTCTCCCTCCTGAGTTCACCCTTCATCAATAAAACAGAAAATTCTGTGTGTGAGAATGGGAGCTTCTGAGACGAAAGAGCGTGTGTATGTTTACGAGAGAAAGAAAATGAAAATGAGTAGTCCCAGAGGACGAGAGGCTGCTTTCTCTTTGAGAGAGGGAGATAACTGGTGGTGATTTAACCTGAGTGAGAGAATAAGGGCAGGATTCTCCGGCCCACATTCCTGCTCCGACCGGCCGGCAGGATTCTCCGTTACGCCAGCCGGCCAATGGGATTTCCCATTGTGGGGCCGTCGGGAAAACCCCGGGCGCCGGCATAACGGAGAATCCCGCCGCCGGAGAATTCCGGCCTAAGTGTGTGCGTGTTTTTGAGAGAATGAGTACATTAGAGAGTCGGGGTGGCTGGATTCTCCGATTTCGAGATGGCATGGAGATAGTGGTGTTTTACGACAGGAAAACAGCCAACAGCTGCACCGATTTAGCAACTCTAAATGGGCTAGCACCATCGACACGTGGAACGCAACCGATTCCATGTAAAATGACTCCGAATTTGTCGGGACCATGATTGGCGGACATGAGGCTCACACACCGCAGCCGCAATTTGATGATCCACCCCCCCCACACACACACACACACACACACAGCGTTCCAGTCAACAAGATGGCTGGAAGGAGAGCAGTGCCCCGGTTCAGGGACGCTGAGCTGGACATCCTCCTGGACGCCGTGGAGGAGAGAAGGATGACCATGTGCCCTAGCCTGGGAGAAAGGCCAGCAGGCGCCGCCACTCGCCGTGCCTGGGCACAGGTGGCAGATGCGGTCAGTGCCATGGGCAACATTGTCCGGACTGGCATGCAGTGCCGGAAGAAACTGCATGACCTCCTCAGGGCGGCCAGGCTGAGTAGGCAACATCTGCCCCTGGCACTAACCCCACCCCCCACACCCATGTAACCCCCCTCCCCCGGGACAGCCGAACCCCCACCCTGCCCCACATGCCAGCACCCATGCCAGCTACAATGGCCGGGTGCCCTGGCCAATGATGCCATCGTCTACCTAATCGCTGGGCTGCTTGCATTGGAAAGTCTAAAGGTGTCATTGTATGTGTTTCCCCACCCCACCAGAATGGTGCCAAGGCATCATCCTGCCCAAAGCGCATGCAGCTGGGTGTGTCCGATCTCCTGGGAGGCCCCCATGAGTGCCGTTCTGTCTGTTCCCCGTTTGTGGAGACCAGTGCTGAACGGCGCTCACCCGAGGACTCCGAGGCGAAGGGGATGAACCCCAAAGCCTCAGGTATCTCAGGAATCTGCACATTAGAGTGGGACAATGGGCGCGATTCTCCAAAAAAATTCTAAGTGTGGTAGCAAGCTTCCTGGCGCTCTGCCCTTTGTGGCCGGCAATGCAATTCAATGTTAATGGGTCCACTTAATGAGGCCTCATGGGCTTCCCACTGCAAATGAAGGCGCGCGAGCTGGATCGCTGGGACCACGCTCGCCAGCCCACCCGCTAACAAGGTTGAGCCGCACTGAAGCTGCACTTGCTCAACCAACCCCAGCCAGCTCGCAACAATGGCACCCAGGAGACCAGCCCCAAGATTTGGCGATGCAGACCTGGGGAGGCTACTAGACATGGTGTAGGCCAAGAGGGATATCCTGTTCCACTGAGAGCCCCGGAGGGTGAGCCATAGGGCAGCCAGTGCTGCCTGGGGCGAGGTGACGGCAGTTGTGAGTTCGGGGAGTGTGACCAGGAGGACTGGCCTCTAGTGACGAAAAAGGGTCAACGGCCTACATCGGGCAGCATGCGTGAGTAGATACCAACACCTCCCCCTCCCCCGCAAGGGAGCATCCACCCCCCAACTCCCCATGTGACCTCAACCCTCCCTTCACACCCCCATTCCCACCACTGTGAACCACGCATGTGGCTAATGATGCCCCCCTCTGTGTCTCCTCAGGTAAAGGTCTCCCATAATCATCGGGAGAGGGCCCAGATTGACGGTGGGCTGCCAGACTTAAGAATCCTCACCTCCTTCGAGGAGCAGGCCCTGGAGGTGGCTGGGGTGGCTGTGGACAGGGCGGTCACCCACGCGGAGGCTGGTGGACGCCGCAGATGGGGAGGGACCACCTGGGGGACCTGTCAAACATGAGCTTTTACTGCCTTATTGACTGACTGACCCATCCCTCCCACTGACCACATGTTAATTCTCCTGCAAGCCCTCCAGCTGACATCGCCGTACCCTCGCCTGCCTCCCATGAGACCAAGGATGCAACCATTATAATCGCGGCACTGCTGTCATCCCCACCCTCCACCAGCGCAGAAACACACACCTCGGTGGGACATATTAGAGGTCAGGCTTCAGGGGCACAATCTGGTGAGCACCACACAGCTGCTGATGTACATCAGGTGGAGGCAGGAACCCCCAGAGACAGCAGTCGGAGGGCTGTTCGATCGCAGGTTGGGACCCAGCTTGATGCTGAGCCTGTGTTACAGAGGTACTCGGAGCTGATGGAGATGACAAGGAGCAGCCGGGACATGCAGAGAGAGAATCTGCATACTCCAGCAGATCCATAGCCGCTTGGAGGAGTCCCAGAGGCTATGGATGCAGGAGATGCCACCGGCAATGCGTGGCACTGGGCCAACACTGCTAGGGTGGCAACCGCAGTGAAAAGCCTGGTGCACGGCGTCAGAACCATTAATGAAGGTGTCCAAGGCGTTGCGCAGTCGGTGATGGCCATCGCTGAGGGTCTCAGCAGAATGTCTGCCTCACTGGGGGATGCCATCCAGTACCAGGCTGACCTTGATGAGGTTCTGTGGGATATGTCCCACTCTCAGATGGACATCACCGAGGCGCTACGGAGCTTGTCCCAGTCGCATGTGGGCATTGACGAGGCGCTACAGAGCATGGCCCAATCACTGAGGAGCATCAACATCATGGTGCGGACCATGGGGAAGCATGAGGGCTGATAGAGCCAGAGGATGCAGGGGCAGCCGGGGCTCAAATCAACTGCCCCTCCATCCCAAGGTGAACCCCAGGGCCCTATGGGCTCCGACAGGGCTGGTTGCCAACCCGGACCCATCCCATGGCCGCATCTTGAAGTCAGCATGCCATGGGGGGGGGGGGGGGGGGGGGGGCAGCATTGGGAAACTGAGGACTCGTATTGTACATTCAACACCCTTGTGCACAACCATTATGACGCCTGTCATTTTCTTCCGCAATGTGTATTGACCTCCGATCTCTCCAGGCATCTCCCCCTCCCAGTGGCACCCACCCACCCTCCGGCCGTGGGCATGCCCCCGGAGCTGTGTCCCTACCCTTGGGTGTTCGGATGTTGGCTGCTGCGTGTGTGGTGTTGCCTCCCGCAGTGTCCAGGCATCAAGGTGTGATTGGGATGCTTGGCAACACTCCCACATGCTATATGGCCCGCCCACCCATGGGAATCCACTTTGGATGTGTGAAGTGCTCACTTAACCACGATTGTCAATTCTCGATTAGCAAAAGCCTCCAGCCGCATGGCCAGAGACGACTGCAGTCGGCGGGGCTATGAATGGTCATTGGGGCAGACGGGCAGGAACAAGGGTTGCCCCCGGAATGGGTAAATGATCCAGGAGTTGAAATGGTGGTGCTGCGAGCGGTTCCCACTGGTTCTCACCCAAGCGTCTCCTCCCCCCCCCCCCCCATTCACATCCTCGGCTCCCCACAGAAGCCCTTCCACCAGGTTCACGTTTTTCAAAAGGAGTACTAATTGGCGCCAGCGTGACCACTTGCTGGGAGGCCGCTGAATGACGGGAGGCCATTGGATATGGGGGGGGGGGGGGGGGCTCTCATTTATTGTATGGAAATTAGGCATAAGCGGTGATAATTGGCTTCTCGCCACCTACAGCGCGATCCCAATTTTGCCTATGGCAGCGGGCCATTTGCATCGCAAACTGTTTAGCACCTGGTGCGTTTCATGTTGTTGGCCTCTCCCGCTATTCACCGGCCTTGTTTCGCTTGAGCGAGAGCGCGACAAGGCTGGAGAATCGCGCCCAACTGTCTTGCTATAATATGCAGATTTGCCAAAACGTGATCCCATCCGTAATGGGCGGGATTTACATCGCAACGTCTCACAAAATCACGTTGGATCTCGCCATGCATTGCATGCCGGGTAGATCCGAGAGCGGGTCTCCAGGTTTTTATCGGCCATGCTGCACCGCGGCGAGCTGCTTTTCCTGCACAGCATGGCCATTGGATCATGCCGTTAGTGTTACTTTGGGTGGGTTTGACGGGGTGATTGTCGCTGGCTTTTCGGGTCAAATCCACACCTCTATTCACCCACACTTAAGGTGTGATTTAACTAAAAACAACAGTCTGTTCTGGGCGGACTAGTGGGGCGTTCCTGGAACTTGCAGCCGGGATCACAAGGACCCCACTTTCGAGCGACACTCTGTTTTGTTTCCGGGCCCCTGCGGGGAATGCCCCCCGAGGCCACACTTTAGCGTAATTTAGCACTGAGGAGGTCCCGCTTGTCAGTGCAAGCTGCAAAAGCATTTAATTCCCCAAAGAAATTTAACAGTTGATAAATTAAGTCCTCTTAACCCAAGTTTCTAAACTTTATTGCTTAAAAAGAGCACTTGACTGTAGCTTCATTCCTAATGCATGCACCTTGCAGCTTCACCCCTTTCATCCCTCAACTTTTACAGATAAATGGTCTGTATGAACCTTTCCCCAGCTCAATTAAATCATATACACACACACACAGGCTTCTTTACAGAATAGCACAATATTTCCCCCAAATATTTTTAAAATAACATCTATTCTCACAACACACACACACTTAAATGTTGATCAGTACAAGGACGCACATCCTCCCCCTCTTTTCCCTCCCTCCCCAAAAATCAATCCCCACATGGAGGTCGGAGAGAAGGGAAACCCAAGCGAAAAGGCATCCTGCTTCTAAACCCCACACTGGTATGAATTTTGTCAAGGTCAGCTCTGACTGTGCACCTTCAGGGATGAATGCAAATGTTGGTGTTAGTTAAACGCACATCCTCGGTTCAACCCTGGCCCCTCCCCTATCCTAATGACCAGGAAGTCGTACGGACTCAAGTGTGTCTTTCTCTCTCTACATCTGCTTCTGAAACAAAGAGGCAAAAAAGGTTTTGTGAGTTAGTTCTGCTGCTTGGTACTTCTTAATGGTCATTGTTATTAACTACTTATTTTTTTTTAATGATATAAAATGATCAATTTATTGCTTTGAGCTGGATTTTTAAGCTCAGCAAGTGGCTTATGTTTTTGTCATGCTGTACCTTTTTTTTGAAATTCAGTTTTAATATTGTGTCGAACCCAATCTCAGGCAGCTGCAGCTGGGTTTGTTGCCGAAGGGGAATGGAAGGCTCACAATCAGATTGATCTTTGGAGAGTTGTCAAAGGTGATTAAACTTGCTCCAACAGAACAAGGGAAATGTTGAAAATGCTTGTGCAGAGAGAGAAATGGAATCAGTTGTGTAGATCGCATGCTCCTGCAACATTGACACAAGGGTGAAGTCTCTGCCTCCCCAGCCGCGGGTTTCTTGGCGACGCACCATCGCTGGTAGTGGGATTCTCTGTTCCCGCCACTGGCCAATGGGATTTCCCGTTGTAGCCAACCAACGGCACCGGGAAACCCGCAGGCGGGGTAGCGCTGCCGGCGGAGCAGAGAATCCCGCCGGTGGAGAACTCACCCCACTGTTTCTCTCTCCACACATGCTGCCTGGCCTGCTGCGTATTTCCAGCATTTTTAATTTTAGGTTTCCAGAATCTGCAGTACTTTGCTCTCCTATTACACGTTCAGTGCTGGTGCATTTGTCAGTGTGGTCAGTTTCAATTGAAAATGATAAACTAATAATCGCTCAATGCAAAGTGTAAGTTTTCAGTTAATCAAGCCCACTTGTGGGGTAGAAATAGCACTTGATTGCAAATGATTGGGTTGGTTGTTGCTCAATTTACTGGAAAGTTTTATAATTTTCGTTGCTGTCGAGATATTGTAAAAGGGCCGGATTCCAAAATGCGGAGCTGGTTGAATAATATGACTGACTACAAGTTGTGCGTAATTGTCTGATTAGGGACAGGACGGGGATAATAAGGGGCTGGAAACTGGAGAAGCACCAGGGTCGATGATTTCTCTCCACGCCCCTAAACGTGCTTTGCTGGTGCGTACACGGCATCTTGGCCTACAGAAAATCCACTTAAATGACTGTTCAATACTTAAATGTGGATTACTGCACTCAACACAATACTCACTTTATAGAATCATAGAATCACTACAGTGCACAAGGAGGCCATTTGGCCCATCGAGTCTGCACCGATGAAAGTGCATTTCACCTAGGCCCACTCCCCCGCCCTTTTCCCATGATCCTGTAACCCACCCTAACCTGCACATTTTTGGACTTGATTAATTGATCTTGTCTGATCATTGATCCCCCTCTTAGAACTGAGACTGCATGTGCCTGAGTTAAGGGGAGACAGGAGTGTAGTAGTACTGTGACTGGACCTAGGGTGATTCCCTGAGGACCCAGGTTTGAACCCTACCAGGGCCGATAATGAAATTTGATTTCAATAAAAATCTGGAATTTGAAGAAAGTATAATGATGACCATGAAACGATTGTCACAATAAAAACCAACTGTTTCACTAGTATACTTTTGGGAAGAAAATCTGCCAACCTTACCTGGTTTGGCCTACATGTGAATTCCGACCCACAGCAATATGGTTAACTCTTAAAAATGCCCACTGAAATGGCTTAGGAAGTCACTCAGATCAAGGGCAATTAAGGATGGGCAATAAATGTTGGATCAGCCAGCGATGCCACATCCCATAAATGAATTTTTAAGAACTGCTTACCTTTAAGAAGGTCTTGCTGATGGGGTTGGGGGTGGGGGGGGTGCTGCTACTAAGTCTTGAAATTGTTTCTTTATCTCAAGGTTGAACTTTTATGAACTTGTATTTCATCTGGTTGAAACTGACATCAGGCTACTGGCAAATGTGATGTTTGGCAGTTATCCCCTGAGGCATTGGACTTGCCT
Source organism: Scyliorhinus torazame (assembly GCF_047496885.1). NCBI lineage: Eukaryota > Metazoa > Chordata > Chondrichthyes > Carcharhiniformes > Scyliorhinidae > Scyliorhinus > Scyliorhinus torazame. Next base: position 108,044,350 of record NC_092727.1, read on the forward strand.
GCGTCGATACAAAATATTGGAGTGGATTATCTGTAGTTCGACAATAGAATGTTGTCGATTATCTCCCCTGAGCAACAGCAGCAGTGGCATCCACTCCCTGCTTCATGGCAAGAACTCTAATTTTAAACCCTGATCAAGTCGCGTTGCCCATGCTGAAGGTGCAAGATGGACAATGGGAGGTTTTATACCTGTAGCTGAACCTGTGCTCACCTGATGTCCATACATTTCAAAATAGGGATGATTCTGCCGATGGGGGATTCTGACCATGATGGGGAGGCAGTGGTGTAATTCATATCATTTACAGTGCAGAAGGAGGCCATTCGGCCCATCGAGTCGGCCCCGGTCCTTGGAAAGAGCACCCTACCTGTAACCCAGTAACCCCACCTAACCATTTGGATACTAAGGGGCAATTTAGCATGACCAATCCACCTAACCTGCACATCTTTGGACTGTGAGAGAAACCGGATCACCCGGAGGAAACCCATGCAGAAACGGGGATAAAGTGAAAACTCCGTCAGCTGAACACAGTCAACCGAGACAGGAATTGAACCTGAGATCCTGGAGCTGTGAAGCAGCAGTGCTAACCACTGTACCACCTGGCTGCCCCCAGGTCACTGTCACTGACGTAGAAACCCCAGGGTATTGCACTGGGGACCCGGGTTCGAATCCCACCATTGCAGATGGTGAAATTGAATCCAATAACAATCTGGAATTAAAAGTCGGCCGGAGAATCCCCATTTACGGCGAAATCATGGGCGGCGCCATTTGTGCGATGCTCCGCCCCAGATGGGTGGAGTCCCCGACGCGTGGGACACGTGCGCTCACAACGCTCACAATGCTGTGCCCAGCGCCACCACAGTTGGGGGCAAGCCGCTCTGCTGGCAGGGGCGGCTTCGGCAGGGGCTGGGGGGACTGGTGGGGGATGGTCCGTGATTGGCGAGGCTGGCTACAGGGGCCAGATTTTGGCGAAGCTGCCAAAGTTGACAGTTTTTAATCTGAAACTACAAACAAACGTGGGCATTGGAGCGTGCACGGCGGAGATACAAATGTGCGTTCAGACTAGTTCCAAAGTTGCTTGTGATTTGCAATTGAACATGTGATGGATAGCTGTAAAAACCTGTTCAATATCATCTTGAATAAGGTGTGGCTGGGTTTTCAAAGGTGTTTACTACCTTCTAATTACTGCGAGTCACACTTACCTGCTCGTTACGCACATGTAATATGACTTCTCCGTGGTGGACAAAAAAAAAACATTTTTAAAACGATTCTTTTTTTTGCAAAGTATTTTTTTTAAACTTTCCTTTCTATCTTAAACCATTGACTTCTCTATCTAACAAGGTCAAAGAAAAAGAGTGCTTTTAACTTCCTGGTTTTGACAGCCACGATCATTTTAATTTGACTGGTTGTGTGTCTGCTTTACTCGTGTCAATATTGCTGCATACCAAATATTTTGCTTAAACTGGGGCCAGACGGACAACGCTCCCTGGGAAGGGACGATCAGCATTGTACATCTTGCAACATCGAAACAGCGTGGCGTGAAAGGGGGAAGTGGGAAAGAACCCATGAGGCAAAGATAATAAAAACTCACTGGCCAAGACGGAGAAGAGAGTGGAAGAAAATTAAAGGAACGAAGGAGCATAAAGTAATTGAGGTGGGCAAAGTTAAAAGTAGAAGCGAGCAAAGACTGGAGTTTTGAATGTGGGGAGGTGAATGATAACTTCTGCAAACAAATGTGCTCAGCTCAAAATTGACGTTAATGACCTAATTGTGATCACAGTAAGACGTCTTACAACACCAGGTTAAAGCCCAAAAGGTTTGTTTGTGATTGATCTATGTTTGACTTTTCCTTAACTGGAGGATTACCCTTCACTTTCCCCAGCCCCAAGTCTAATTCTTTTCACTACCACTCGGCAGCAATAGCTGCTTTCTGCTGGTACATGTTCGTTCTGCACCAACATTGCTCAATGCAGCGAGAGGCATGTCGCCAGATTTGCGACGCTTGAAAAGCCCCGGGGGATTTACCGGGAGTCTCGCGAAATGTCGCAATCTGGATCTCGCCCTCACTGGGTGTGACCCAGATCAGCATATCTAAATTAGCCATTAGGTCACAGCTGAGAGACCACGCCAAGGTGTTGTTTAGTACTGGTTACCACAAAAGTGGACAAGTCGTAATGGGACCCGGGGGACAGGGAGGAGGAGGTCTTCAAGCCTTTGGGGACTCCTTGATGGTCAGGGGCATGGCAACTGGCACTGCTCTGGAACTAGGCACTGCCAGCTTGGCACACTGGCAGTGCCATCCTTGGGGATTTATCAGTGCTGCAGCTGCCGAGAAACACCCCATTAAATGCGCCCAAAACCGGATTTAAATTTGTTTTGGTGAAATTACGCCCATTGTTACCCATGTGCTCGCGCTTCTCAATCTAGTCTCTCTGCATTTCTCCTAGATCTCCCACTTTCCACTTCTTCAACTATTCGTTAAAAAAACTTGTTCAGCATTTCTTTTCTTAGTTTAAATAGTGTGATCGCATGCCCCTTTAAGGGGGCGTGTTGCTGGAGTATCATGTGACCCGATCGGCCAATGGGGCCAGAGCTCGTGAACCCTGGGGAGGGAGCATGGGTTTCCCACTTAGATGGGAGTTTGGAGTCTTTGAAAATGGTAGCTTTTATCTCACTCTCTGTATGTTCGTACTTTCATAAAACTTTATTTGTTAACCGACATGGTGGTCGTCCGTCGGTCAGGATATTGTTGTGGGCCAGGGTTTAGAGAACCCCAAAGAGTATCATGGGGTTCACCTAAGCCACAACTTTTAATAGATTGTGGTATGGGGAGCACATGGCCCATTCTACAAGTGTGGTACAGCAGAAATGGAAAAGTATTTTTTAAAGCAAAATAATGTTTATTCTATGAACTCAAGTTAACCTTTTTAAAACATACAGTAAACATATTAGCAACCATCAATTCAAATACAACCCCCAAAGAATACAACACTAAGTAATCCTTAATAACTTCCCAAACAACATCCAGAAGTCTTGTGTGTTGTACTACTTAGTGTTGTATTCTTTGGGGGTTGTATTTGAATTGATGGTTGCTAAGATGTTTACTGTATGTTTTAAAAAGGTTAACTTGAGTTCATAGAATAAACATTGTTTTGCTTTAAAAAATACTTTTCCATTTCTGCTGTACCACACTTGTAGAATGGGCCATGTGTTCCCCATACCACAATCTAGTGGGCAGCACGGTAGCCTTGTGGATAGCACAATTGCTTCACAGCGCCAGGGTCCCAGGTTCGATTCCGGCTTGGGTCACTGTCTGTGCGGAGTCTGCACATCCTCCCCGTGTGTGCGTGGGTTTCCTCCGGGTGCTCCGGTTTCCTCCCACAGTCCAAACATGTGCAGGTTAGGTGGATTGGCCATGATAAATTGCCCTTAGTGTCGAAAATTGCCCTTAGTGTTGGGTGGGGTTACTGGGTTATGGGGATAGGGTGGAGGTGTTGACCTTGGGTAGGGTGCTCTTTCCAAGAGCTGGTGCAGACTCGATGGGCCGAATGGCCTCCTTCTGCACTGTAAATTCTATGATAAGTCAAAAGAAACATCTTTTAACAGAAGCACATTAGGTTTACATTCACTACGGAGAACATTTGTAATTCTGAATTCACCAAATGATCAAGTGATAGTCTTTTCATGGCAGAGAGATCAACAGTACACCTGCTCTGTCTGGCTTCAGCTCCAACACTAAAAACAAAACTAAAACACACCCTGCAGCAAACAGCCTAAAACGAAAGTAAAAAGCTGACAGACAGCTCAGCTCCACCCACTCTCTGACATCACTGATAAACACCCATTTCTTAAAGGGACATTTCTTTTTTTTTAAATATATTTTATTCAAGCTTTTTGGCCAAACGTAACAATACGTAGTGTTTCTTTTACACAACAATAAAGCAATATAAATAACCGTGGCCAGTTTTAAACAAATAAATAAATAATATATAAACAAAAACAAAAACAAAACTACATGGCAACTGCCTTGTCCAAAATAAATACTCTCCAAAAATACAATCCAACAATCCAATATACAATTACATATACCAAATACCTATACATATACAATAACATCCCTGAGAGTCCATCCGATTCCTCCCCCCCGGCCTTCCCCACCCCCCCCCCTCCCCCCTGGGTTGCTGCTGTTGTCTATTTCTTTTCCATTCCCTCTATCTTTCAGTGAGGTAGTTGACGAACGGTTGCCACCGCCTGGTGAACCCCTGAGCCGAACCCCTTAACACGAACTTAACCCGTTCCAACCTTATGAACCCTGCCATATTGTTTATCCAGGTCTCCACCCCCGGGGGTTTGGCTTCCTTCCATTTTAACAATATCCTGCGCCGGGCTACGAGGGACGCAAAGGCCAACACGTCAGCCTCTCTCGCCTCCTGCACTCCCGGCTCTTCTGCAACCCCAAATATAGCGAACCCCCAGCTTGGTTCGACCCGGACCCCCACCACCTTCGAAAGCACCTTTGTCACCCCCACCCAGAACCCCTGTAGTGCCGGGCATGACCAGAACATGTGGGTGTGATTCGCTGGGCCTCTCGAGCATCTCGCACACCTATCCTCTACCCCCAAAAATTTACTAAGCCGTGCTCCAGTCATATGCGCCCTGTGTAGCACCTTAAATTGTATCAGGCTTAGCCTGGCACGCGAGGACAATGAGTTTACCCTACGTAGGGCATCAGCCCACAGCCCCTCCTCAATCTCCTCCCCTAGTTTTTCTTCCCATTTCCCTTTCAGCTCATCTACCATGATCTCCCCCTCGCCCCTCATCTCCCTGTATATGTCCGCCACCTTACCGTCCCCCACCCATGTCTCTGAGATCACTCTATCCTGCACTTCCTGCGTCGGGAGCTGCGGGAATTCCCTCACCTGTTGCCTCGCAAAAGCCCTCAATTGAATATACCGAAATGCATTCCCTTGGGGCAGCCCATATTTCTCCGTCAGCGCTCCCAGACTCGCAAACGTCCCATCTACAAATAGATCTCTTAATTGTACTACCCCAGCTCTTTGCCATGCTCCAAATCCCCCATCCATTCTGCCTGGAACAAACCTATGATTGTTTCTTCTCGGGGACCGCACCGAAGCTCCCATCCCTCCCCTATGCCGTCTCCACTGCCCCCAAATTTTCAATGTAGCCACCACCACCGGGCTTGTGGTGTATTTCTTTGGTGAGAACGGCAACGGCGCCGTCACCATTGCTTGCAGGCTAGTCCCCCTGCAGGACGCCCTCTCCAATCTCTTCCACGCCGCTCCCTCCCCTTCTCCCATCCACTTACACACCATTGAAACATTGGCGGCCCAGTAGTACTCGCTGAGGCTCGGTAGTGCCAGCCCCCCCCCCCCCCCCCTGTCCCTACTACGCTGCAAGAATCCCCGCCTCACTCTCGGGGTCTTCCCAGCCCACACAAAACTCATAATGCTCTTCTCAATTCTTTTGAAAAAAGCCTTCGTGATCACCACCGGGAGGCACTGGAACACAAAAAGGAATCTCGGGAGAACAACCATTTTAACCACCTGCACCCTACCTGCCAATGACAGGGACACCATGTCCCACCTCTTGAAATCCTTCTCCATCTGTTCCACCAACCGTGTTAAATTAAGCCTATGTAATGTACCCCAATTCTTGGCTATCTGGATCCCCAGGTACCGGAAGTCCCTTGTTACCTTCCTCAACGGTAAATCCTCTATCTCTCTGCTCTGCTCCCCCGGATGCACCACAAATAGCTCACTTTTCCCCATGTTCAGTTTATACCCTGAAAAATCCCCGAACTCCCCAAGTATCCGCATTCTCTCTGGCATCCCCTCCGCCGGGTCCGCCACATATAACAACAAATCATCCGCATACAGAGATACCCGGTGTTCTTCTCCCCCCCCTAAGTACTCCCCTCCACTTCCTGGAACCCCTCAGTGCCATGGCCAGGGGCTCAATCGCCAGCGCAAACAATAACGGGGACAGAGGACATCCCTGCCTCGTCCCTCTATGGAGCCGAAAATAGTCAGACCCCCGTCCATTCGTGACCACACTCGCCATCGGGGCCCTATACAGCAACTGTACCCACCTGATATACCCGTCCCCGAAGCCAAATCTCCTCAACGCCTCCCACAAATAATCCCACTCCACTCTATCAAATGCTTTCTCGGCATCCATCGCCACCACTATCTCCGCTTCCCCTTCTGGTGGGGGCATCATCATTACCCCTAGCAGCCTCCGTATATTTGTATTCAACTGTCTCCCCTACACAAACCCAGTTTGGTCCTCATGAACCACCCCCGGGACACAATCCTCTATCCTCGTTGCCATTACCTTGGCCAGAATCTTAGCGTCCACATTCAGGAGGGAAATAGGCCTATAGGACCCGCATTGCAGCGGGTCTTTTTCCTTCTTTAGGAGGAGCGATATCGTTGCCTCTGACATAGTCGGGGGCTGCTGCCCCCTTTCCCGCGCCTCATTAAAGGTTCTCATCAGTTTGCACTGAGTGCTGAATTTGGTGCTTTCTGAGTGCGATAGTGAGAGTTTGGTGACCGAGGGAGTATAAGGCTTAATTTTTTTCTAAAGTTTAGTCTTTCTTTTATTTAGTTAATTAACTTAAAAGTTGCTGTTTGGTTTAGAAGAAGGTGAATTTTCAATCAGCTTTAAACAGGCTTCTACTTCTAGGCACTTGCAGCTGGAGCTTGTTAATTAGTTAATTGGATTAGGCCAGTTTTTCAGAGGCGAGATTCACAGTATAAAAGTGATCCCCTACAGTGCAGACTTTGTTTGCACTGAGTGCTGAATTTGGTGCTTTTTGAGTGCGATAGTGAGAGTTTGGTGACCGAGGGAGTTAGGTGAGGAGGGAGTAAGGTGCTCCTTTCATTTTGTTTCCGACATTTCCGCAAAGAGTGCGAAGAGAGCCAGGAGTTTACAGGAAGTGTAGCTGACTGGGAGCAGAGTCGGAGGGCGGAGACCTAGTTAGTCCACACAGCAGCTATATTCTGTCAGGTAAGAGGGGATGGAGGCTAGGCCAGTTACATGCTCCTCCTGTAGGATGTGGGTGGTGAGGGATACCACCGGTGTCCCCACTGACTATACCTGCGGGAAGTGCACCCAACTTCAGCTCCTCAAAGACCGTGTTAGGGAACTGGAGCTGAAGCTGGATGAACTTCGGATCATCCGGGAGGCAGAGGGGTGATTGAGAAGAGTTACAGGGAGGTAACCACACCCAAGGTACAGGACAAGAATAGCTGGGTTACAGTCAGGGGGAAAAAAACAAACAGGCAGACAGTGCAGGGATCCCTCGTGGCCGTTCCCCTTCAAAACAAGTATACCGTTTTGGATGCTGTTGGGGGGGATGACCTACCGGGGGAAGGCCCTAGCGGTCAGGTCTCTGGCACGGAGTCTGGCTCTGGGGCTCAGAAGGGAAGGGGGAGAATAGAAAAGCAATAGTTGTAGGAGATTCAATGGTTAGGGGAATAGATAGGAGATTCTGTGGTCGCGAGCGAGACTCCCGGAAGGTATGTTGCCTCCCGGGTGCCAGGGCCAGGGATGTCTCGGATCGTGTCTTCAGGATCCTTAAGGGGGAGGGTGAGCAGCCAGAAGTCGTGGTGCACATTGGTACCAACGACATAGGTTGGAAAAGGGGTGTGGAGGTAATAAACAAGTTTAGGGAGTTAGGCTGGAAGTTGAAAGCCAGGACAGACAGAGTTGTCATCTCTGGTTTGTTGCCGGTGCCACGTGATAGCGAGGCTAGGAATAGGGAGAGAGTGCAGTTGAACACGTGGCTGCAGGAATGGTGTAGGAGGGAGGGCTTCAGGTATTTGGATAATTGGAGTGCATTCTGGGGAAGGTGGGACCTGTACAAGCAGGACGGGTTGCATCTGAACCAGAGGGGCACCAATATCCTGGGAGGGAGGTTTGCTAGTACTCTTCGGGAGGGTTTAAACTAATTTGGCAGGGGAATGGGAACCGGATTTGTAGTCCAGCAACTAAGGTAGCCGATATTCAGGACGCCAAACCATGTAATGAGGCAATGGGGAAGGGAACACTGACAAAGGAGAGTATTTGCAGGCACGGAGATGGGTTGAAGTGTGTATACTTCAGCGCAAGAAGCATCAGGAATAAGGTGGGTGAACTTAAGGCATGGATCGGTACTTGGGACTACGATGTGGTGGCCATCACGGAAACTTGGATAGAAGAGGGGCAGAAATGGTTGTTGGAGGTCCCTGGTTATAGATGTTTCAATAAGATTAGGGAGGGTGGTAAAAGAGGTGGGGGGTGGCATTATTAATTAGAGATAGTATAACAGCTGCAGAAAGGCAGTTCGAGGAGTATCACCCTATTGAGGTAGTATGGGTTGAAGTCAGAAATAGGAAAGGAGCAGTCACCTTGTTAGGAGTTTTCTATAGGCCCCCCAATAGTAACAGAGATGTGGAGGAACAGATTGGGAAACAGATTTTGGAAAGGTGCAGATGTCATAGGGTAGTAGTCATGGGCGACTTTAACTTCCCAAATATTGAGTGGAAACTCTTTAGATCAAATAGTTTGGATGGGGTGGTGTTTGTGCAGTGTGTCCAGGAAGCTTTTCTAACACAGTATGTAGATTGTCCGACCAGAGGAGGGGCAATATTGGATTTAGTACTGGGTAATGAACCAGGGCAAGTGATAGATTTGTTAGTGGGGGAGCATTTTGGAGATAGTGACCACAATTCTGTGACTTTCACTTTAGTAATGGAAAGGGATAGGTACGTGCAACAGGGCAAGGTTTACAATTGGGGGAAGGGTAAATACGATGTTGTCAGACAAGAATTGAAGTGCATAAGTTGGGAACATAGGCTGGCAGGGAAGGACACAAGTGAAATGTGGAACTTGTTCAAGGAACAGGTGCTACGTGTCCTTGATATGTATGTCCCTGTCAGGCAGGGAAGAGATGGTCGAGTGAGGGAACCATGGTTGACAAGAGAGGTTGAATGTCTTGTTAAGAGGAAAAAGGTGACTTATGTAAGGCTGAGGAAACAAGGTTCAGACAGGGCATTGGAGGGATACAAGATAGCCAGGAGAGAACTGAAGAAAGGGATTAGGAGAGCTAAGAGAGGGCATGAACAATCTTTGGCGGGTAGGATCAAGGAAAACCCCAAGGCCTTTTACACATATGTGAGAAATATGAGAATGACTAGAGCGAGGGTAGGTCCGATCAAGGACAGTAGCGGGAGATTGTGTATTGAGTCTGAAGAGATAGGAGAGGTCTTGAATGAGTACTTTTCTTCTGTATTTACAAATGAGAGGGGCGATATTGTTGGAGAGGACAGTGTGAAACAGATTGGTAAGCTCAAGGAAATACTTGTTAGGAAGGAAGATGTGTTGGGCATTTTGAAAAACTTGAGGATAGACAAGTCCCCCGGGCCTGACGGGATATATCCAAGGATTCTATGGGAAGCAAGAGATGAAATTGCAGAGCCGTTGGCAATGATCTTTTCGTCCTCACTGTCAACAGGGGTGGTACCAGGGGATTGGAGAGTGGCGAATGTCGTGCCCCTGTTCAAAAAAGGAACTAGGGATAACCCTGGGAATTACAGGCCAGTTAGTCTTACTTCGGTGGTAGGCAAAGTAATGGAAAGGGTACTGAAGGATAGGATTTCTGAGCATCTGGAAAGACACTGCTTGATTAGGGATAGTCAGCACGGATTTGTGAGGGGTAGGTCTTGCCTTACAAATCTTATTGAATTCTTTGAGGAGGTGACCAAGCATGTGGATGAAGGTAAAGCAGTGGATGTAGTGTACATGGATTTTAGTAAGGCATTTGATAAAGTTCCCCATGGTAGGCTTATGCAGAAAGTAAGGAGGCATGGGATAGTGGGAAATTTGGCCAGTTGGATAACGAACTGGCTAACCGATAGAAGTCAGAGAGTGGTGGTGGATGGCAAATATTCAGCCTGGATCCCAGTTACCAGTGGCGTACCGCAGGGATCAGTTCTGGGTCCTCTGCTGTTTGTGATTTTCATTAATGACTTGGATGAGGGAGTTGAAGGGTGGGTCAGTAAATTTGCAGACGATACGAAGATTGGTGGAGTTGTGGATCGTAAGGAGGGCTGTTGTCGGCTGCAAAGAGACATAGATAGGATGCAGAGCTGGGCAGAGAAGTGGCAGATGGAGTTTAACCCTGAAAAGTGTGAGGTTGTCCATTTTGGAAGGACAAATATGAATGCGGAATATAGGGTTAACGGTAGAGTTCTTGGCAATGTGGAGGAGCAGAGAGATCTTGGGGTCTATGTTCATACATCTTTGAAAGTTGCCACTCAAGTGGATAGAGCTGTGAAGAAGGCCTATGGTGTGCTCGCGTTCATTAACAGAGGGATTGAATTTAAGAGCCGTGAGGTGATGATGCAGCTGTACAAAACTTTGGTAAGGCCACATTTGGAGTACTGTGTACAGTTCTGGTCGCCTCATTTTAGGAAGGATGTGGAAGCTCTGGAAAAGGTGCAAAGAAGATTTACCAGGATGTTGCCTGGAATGGAGAGTAGGTCTTACGAGGAAAGGTTGAGGGTGCTAGGCCTTTTCTCATTAGAGCGGAGAAGGATGAGGCGCGACTTGATAGTGGTTTATAAAATGATCAGGGGAATAGATAGAGTAGACAGTCAGAGACTTTTTCCCCAGGTGGAACACACCATTACAAGGGGACATAAATTTAAGGTGAAAGGTGGAAGATATAGGAGGGATATCAGAGGTAGGTTCTTTACCCAGAGAGTAGTGGGGGCATGGAATGCACTGCCTGTGGAAGTAGTTGAGTCGGAAACATTAGGGACCTTCAAGCAGCTATTGGATAGGTACATGGATTACGGTAAAATGATATAGTGTAGATTTATTTGTTCTTAAGGGCAGCACGGTAGCATTGTGGATAGCACAATTGCTTCACAGCTCCATGGTCCCAGGTTCGATTCTGGCTTGGGTCATTGTCTGTGCGGAGTCTGCACGTCCTCCCCGTGTCTGCGTGGGTTTCCTCCGGGTGCTCCGGTTTCCTCCCACAGTCCAAAGATGTGCGGGTTAGGTGAATTGGCCAATGATAAATTGCCCTTAATGTCCAAATTGCCCTTGGTGTTGGGTGGAGGTGTTGAGTTTGGGTATGGTGCTCTTTCCAAGAACCGGTGCAGACTCAAAGGGCCGAATGGCCTCCTTCTGCACTGTAAATTCAATGATAATCTATGATTAATCTAGGACAAAGGTTCGGCACAACATCGTGGGCCGAAGAGCCTGTTCTGTGCTGTATTTTCTATGTTCTATGTTCAGTAGCGGGGCCAGCAAGTCCATATATTTCCTATAGAATTCAACTGGGAATCCGTCTGGTCCCGGGGCCTTCCCCGCCTGCATGCTCCCAATCCCTTTCACTACTTCCTCCGTCTCAATCTGTGCTCCCAGTCCCGCTCTCTCCTGCTCCTCCACCTTAGGAAATTCCAACTGATCCAGAAAGCACATCATTCTCTCCTTCCCATCCAGGGGCTGAGCTTCATATAATCTTTCATAAAATGCCTTGAACACTCCATTCACTCTCTCCGCTCCCCGCTCCATCTCTCCCTCCTCATCTCTCACCCCCCCTCTCTCCCTCGCTGCTCCCCTCTTCCTCAGTTGGTGGCCAGCAACCTGCTCGCCTTCTCCCCATATTCGTACTGTACACCCTGTGCCTTCCTCCATTGTGCCTCTGCGTTACCCGTAGTCAACAAGTCAAATTCTACATGTAGCCTTTGCCTTTCCCTGTACAGTCCCTCCTCCGGTGCCTCCGCATATTGTCTGTCCACCCTCAGAAGTTCTTTCAACAACCACTCCCTTTCCCTACCTTCCTGCTTTCCTTTATGTGCCCTAATAGATATCAGCTCCCCTCTAACCACTGCCTTCAGCGCCTCCCAGACCACTCCCACCTGAACCTCCCCATTATCACTGAGTTCCAAGTACCTTTCAATACACCCCCTCACCCTTAAACACACACCCTCATCTGCCAATAATCCCATGTCCATTCTCCAGGGTGGGCGCTGTTCTTTTTCCTCCCCTATCTCCAGGTCCACCCAATGTGGAGCGTGATCCGAAATAGCTATAGTCGTGTACTCCGTCCCCGTCACCTTCGGGATCAGTGCCCTTCCCAAAACAAAAAAGTCTATCCGTGAATAAACTTTGTGGTCATAGGAGAAAAACGAAAACTCCTTACTCCTAGGTCTACTAAATCTCCAGGGGTCTACTCCTCCCATCTGCTCCATAACGTCCTTCAGCACCCTAGCTGCAGCCGGCCTCCTTCCGGTCCTGGACCTCGATCTGTCCAGCCCTGGGTCCAGCACCGTATTAAAATCTCCACCCATTACCAACTTCCCCACCTCTAGGTCCGGGATACATCCTAACATACGCCTCATAAAGTTGGCATCATCCCAGTTCGGGGCATATACGTTCACTAAGACCACCGCCTCCCCTTGCAATTTGCCACTCACCATCACGTATCTGCCCCCACTATCCGCCACTATGGTCTTTGCCTCAAACATTACCCGCTTCCCCACTAGTATAGCCACCCCCCTGTTTTTTGCGTCTAGCCCCGAATGAAACACCTGCCCCACCCATCCTTTGCGTAGTCTGACCTGGTCTATCAGTTTCAGATGCGTCTCCTGCAGCATAACCACATCTGCCTTAAGTTTCTTTAGGTGTGCGAGTACCCGTGCCCCCTTTATCGACCCGTTCAGCCCTCTCACATTCCACGTGATCAGCCGGGTTGGGGGGCTCTTTACCCGCCCCCCCCCCTTGTCGACTAGCCATCTCCTTTTTCAATCCAGCTCCTCACCTGGTTCCCACGTAGCCGTATCTCCCCCCAACGGCGCCCTCCCGCCCCGACCACCCCGCCCCATACCAGCTCCCCCTTCTCCCCAGCAGCAGCAACCCATTTAACCCCCCCCCCCCGCTAGATCCCTCACTAGCGTAATTGCACCCCCCATGTTGCTCCCAGAAGTCAGCAAACTCTGGCCGACCTCGGCTTCCCCCCGTGACCTCGGCTCCCACTGTGCGAGGCCCCCTCCTTCCTGCTTCCCTGTTCCCGCCATGATTACCATAGCACGGGAACACAGCCCGCGCTTCCCATTTGGCCCCGCCCCCAATGGCCGGCGCCCCCAGCTCCTCATCCTCCCTCCCCCCCTCCCCCACGACATGGGGAAGAGAGAAAAGTTAGAGGGTCGCAGGATTGACAACTTGGGAAATCATCTCTTCCCCCTTTTCCCCCTCTTCACCCCACATATTCGCCCCACCACTTTGTCCCAAACGTACTTTTTCTAGCCCGCTTATTCCAGTTTCTCCTCGACAATAAATGTCCACGCCTCTTCTGCCGTTTCAAAGTAGTGGTGTTTCCCTTGATGTGTGACCCACAGTCTTGCCGCCTGCAGCATTCCAAATTTAACCTTCCTTTTGTGCAGCACCGCCTTGGCCCGATTAAAGCTTGCCCTCCTTCTCACCACCTCCGCACTCCAATCTTGATATACGCGGATCACCGCGTTCTCCCACCTACTGCTCCGAGTTTTCTTTGCCCATCTGAGGACCATCTCTCTGTCCTTATATCGGTGAAATCTCACCACTATGGCTCGAGGAATTTCTCCAGCCCTCGGTCTTCGCGCCATAACTCAATAGGCTCCGTCCACCTCCAATGGGCCCGTCGGGGCCTCTGATCCCATTAATGAGTGCAGCATCGTGCTCACATATGCCCCAACGTCCGCCCCTTCTGCACCTTCGGGAAGACCAAGAATCCTTAAATTCTTCCTCCTCGCATTATTCTCCAGCACCTCCAGCCTTTCCACACACCTTTTGTGTTGTGCCTCGTGCATCTCTGTCTTCACCACCAGGCCCTGTATGTCGTCCTCATTCTCAGCAGCCTTTGCCTTCACGACCCGAAGCTCCTGCTCCTGGGTCTTTTGCTCCTCCTTTAGCCCTTCAATCGCATGTAATATCAGGGCCAACAGCTCCTTCTTCATCTCCTTTTTAAGTTCTTCCACGCAACGCCGCAGGAATTCTTGTTGGTCAGGGCCCCATATTAAACTGCCTCCTTCCGACGCCATCTTGCTTTGTGCCTGCCTTCCTGGCCGCTGCTCTAGAGGATCCACCGCAATCCGGCCACTTTCTCCATCCGTGTCCAGGGGGGATTCCCTTCTGGTTTATCGCACAGTGTTTTTAGCCGTTAAAATTGCCGGTGGGGCTCCTATTAAGAGCCCAAAAGTCCTTTCCACTGGGAGCTGCCGAAACGTGCGACTTAGCTGGTCATCGCCGCACCCGGAAGTCCTAAAGGTACATTTCTTAAACACCCATTTCTTAATGGTACTCTCACATGACAATATTATATTGGCGACGAGAATCAACCAGAGTGTCTCCCTGCTGTTACAGAAATCGGGCGGGAGAACCTCATGTGTAATCCTTTCCTTCGAAGCAAACTCGTTCAACAGTCGTTGAGTGCCAGAATTTTCCTATTTTGAAAAGTAAAACCAATCGACCTTAGTACGGAGCAGTGGCTGTTCTATGACAAACTCCTCCTTTACATTTTCAAGGCCAATAAAATTGGGTGGAGGAAAAGCAGTGGGTAATCCTACTTATAGCCTGCGGGACTCCCACTTACAACATGATTCGGAGTCTGATTTCTCCAGATGCCCCTGATTCCAAAACATTTGAGGAGCTGGTGGAGTTAGTCAAGGGCCATTATCACGCAAAGCCCTCACAGCGTTACAAATTTAATTCGATGACAAGGGCCACAGGGCAGACAATTGCCGTGCTCATGGTACACATAAAACAAATGGCTGAACAATGCAAATTCAGGTCTACACTCAATGACATGTTGAAAGACAGGCTGGTCTGTGTTGTTAACATCATGACCATACAAAAACAATCGTTAGCAGAGATGATCCTAAAGAAGGCATTCAATGTCACCCGGGCTATTGAAAGCACCAAAGGGAGGCGATGGAATTGCAGAGCATCCAACCACACGAGGTCCACCAGGTTTGATGGGAAGCCGCTGCGTGGCGTCAGAGATGTCACTGAGTCCAAAGAACAAAGGGGCTGGGAGCAAACGAGACTGCAGAAATATAGGGAATTTGAGATCTTCGATAATTCTCCAGCATCACAGATTTAACGTGGCTGTCTGGACCCCTGGAGAATCCATGAACGAATTCCTGACCAGGCTCAGGGAACTGGTGGAACACTGTGAGTATGGGCTATCCCTTCCTGAGATGCAATGGGACCAATTGGTATACAGAATAAACAACATCGGAACACAGAGAAAGCTATGAGTAGAACACACCCTAGGCCTTAAAAGAGCCACAAAACTGACGTCTCTGGAGAAAGGAGCCCAGGAACTTCAAGGGTCAATGGACAGTTGTGTGTTCAGTGTCGGGCGATCCCATTCGAGAGCACTCACGTTACCCACCCATCGCCTGTTCGCCACTCAGTCAAGAATATGGATGGATGGCTGCAAAATTCCAGATATATTAGGGAAGCTTCCCAGAGGACCTCAAGCGACAGTTGCAAGGCTGCTGAAACCAATCCCGTGAAACATGATGGAACTGAAGTCATTCCTAGGCTTCATAAATTATTATGCAAAATTCAACCCCAACATGGCTACTTCACTAGCACCCCTGCATGCACTATTGATGAAGCACAAGAAGTGATTGTGGCAGGTGCCACAGAACGACATATTCATGAAAGTGAACCAACAGCTGCTATCGTCCAACATTTTGGCACACTATAATCCCACATGATGGCTGGTACTAACATGCGATGCCTCTCCATACGGAGTAGGGGGAAGTCCTCTTCCAGCGGTAAGATGATGGCACTGAGTGACCAATTGCACATGCATAATGCACCTTGGCAGATGCAAAAGGATGCTGTGCCCAAATCAAAAAAGAGGGACTAGCCTTGATGTATGGAGTGAAGAAATTCTATCCGTACTTCCACGGCCGACACTTTGCGATAATCACGGTCCATAAACCACTGTTGGGCCTATTTAACAAGGACAAAGTGAACCCCCATCTCTTCGACTCAGATCCATTGTTGGATCACCTTGGCACACACATCTCCTACACTGACTTCCTGAGTCGCCTACTGCTGCCCACGAATTTGGCCCCTCTGCCAGTTAAGGAAGAAATAATAATGACACTAAATTTCCTGGATGGCGTGCATGAATCAGTGAAACAAGTCCAGGCATGGGCCCAGAAGGACCCCACGCTAACAAACTGACAAACTGCGCCGCACGATCCTAAGTGGCAGAATTCGAGGACACCCCACAGAAGCCCTTCCTATCCAAATACCAAGAACGTGGAAGATTGCATCATCCAATGAGGGATCTGAGTGGTTGTCCCCCACCCAGATCAGTGCCCAATCTTGGCAGAGTTACACAACGGTCACTCACGAGTCTCCACGATGAAGATGCTCGCACGGAGCTACGCCTGGTGGCCCGGGCTTGATATGACAATTGAGAACTTGGTGAAATAGTGCCCTTTGTGTCAGGAGAACCAGAAACTCCCACCTTCAGCTGCACTGCACCCATGGGAATGGCCAAGGAGATCTTGGGTATCATGCGGTACATGCAGACCATGCCGGGCTGTTCATGGGATCAATGTTCTTAATCTGGTCGACAACCATCCTAAATAGGTGGACATACACTGGATGTCCTCCACAACTTGCAATAAGACAAGACAGAAACTCCAGTAATCATTTTGCATTCATGGGATACTGGAGATCCTCTTTTCAGACAACGAGAGTCCCTTCAGCAGCAGAAAATTCCAAGCATTTGTGAAGTCCAATGGGATGAAACATATCCAAATGGCACCATACCATTCATCCGCCAACAGCCTGGCTGAACAAGCGGTCCAAAAGCTTTAAAATGACATGAAGGAACAGATCACTGATTCTCTGGACACCAAATTGGCCAGGTTCCTCTTCGATTACAGGACCATGCCACACACTGCAGCAGGAGTCATGCCGGCAAAGCTGCTCATGGGCCACTGACTCAGCCTAGTGTTGCCCAATCTAGGACAAAAAGTGGAGTCAGGACAAGAAAATAAATTTTGAGACCCGAAGGCCCTACAGGACCTTCAAGACAGGAGGCACAATCTATGAACATAACTTTGGAAACAGATCGCCTTGGATCCCAGGAGTCATACTGGAAAAGGCTGGCCCCGTTTTGTACAAGGTCAGGGCTAAAGAGAAGACCATAAGAAATATGTGGACCATCTTAGGAGCAGGGAACCCTCCCCTGTTGAAATAACTCTGGACAGAATGATGCTCTCAACATCCTTTGTGCCCGCCTCCGGGCAGGGGACTCAGTCCATAGTTTCATGGTATCATAGAAATTACACTGCAGAAGGATTAGCCCATCGAGTCTGCACAGGCCCTGACAAAATGCACCCAATTGAAGCCCACGTATCTGCCCTATCCCCGTAGCCCAGTAAACCCCACTTAACATTTTCTGGACACTAAGGGCAATTTAGCATGGCCAATCCACCTGACCCGCACATCTTTGGACTATGGGAGGAAACCGGAGCACCCGGAGGAAACCCACGCACACACGGGGAGAACGTGCAAACTCCGCACAGACAGTGACCCTGCCGGGAATCAAACCTGGGACCCTGGAACTGTGAAGCAACTGTGCTAACCAATAAGCTACCATGCTTCCCACAAACAGTCCAGGAGAACCCGAGAGCCATTCCTCTTGAGGACGAAGACCTGGGATCAGAAATGGAGACTGAGGTCACTGACCCTCAGCTGGAGGTCAGCATCGAAAGGAAGCCCCATCAGTGGTGCCTTGACCCTTTGATAATCCCCTACCACAATTCCACACCACTCCCCACCCATCCGGCTCCACTGACGGTTGGCCCAAGGAGGCCTCAGCATCGTGGGAGTGTTGGGGGGGGTGGGGGGGGGGTGGGGGGGGGGGTGATCTGGACTTAGGAGAAGGGAGAGATGTGGTAACCCCCACGGGGACCATGAGGTCACTAATCGATCTCCCCATGGGGCTGGTAGAGTACGAGTCCCGTTGTAGGGGGTGGAGGCTCACCCAGCTGGGTCTTGTTAGTGAGCCTTTTAAATGCTGGTCCCAGACCCAACAGGAAGTTCCGATAGACCCGAGCTGGAACATTTATGTTATACGCTGTGAGAGCAGCTTTATCTTTTGGGGTAAAATAAACCTGTTGGCCTTCTTCTTTGTGAAGCCTGGATTACTATACAAACGTATTGTTATCTGCATGGTGTGTTCCAGAGCTTAAGTTAAAGAGCATATCGGCCAGGCTAGCCATGTATACTGGGGAAGCTTTACGAATCCTCGGAACGGCCACAGCGCCCATAAACTACCCGAACCAGTTAGCTCAACTGACCCTAATAGTAGCGGGGGGGCCAATGGCCAAGTCAATAGATCGTCTAGATAGACAATTATCTTGGATAGGTAATTGGGACAGATTGGCTTCATCATATTTGCTAGAAATCTTGCAAATTAATGAAGGAGCTCTTCTTAACATCTTTTAAAAAATCAGAATGTTTTCCAAGATGAGTCTGCAAGATGCAGGACTTTGAAGCAAAGATTTACGTGGATTTACGTGGATGCTTTAAACAAGAAGGTTAAGTCTGAACTCAAATGACTAGAAGAATTCGGTGTCATCAAACCTGCACTGCTCTCAGAATGGGCAGCTCCTATTGTGCCAGTGGTGAAGCCAGATGGGACCATTAGAATATGTGGAGGCTGCAAACTAACTGTGAACCAGGTAGCCAAATTGGACCGGCACCTAGTACCAGAAGTACCCAGATATGCCAAATTAGCAGAAGGTTTCACTTGCAACAAACGTGTGTACCAACAATTACTGTTATTTAAAACTGCCATGGAATTTGTTACCCTTCCCGGAACTCACCCTACCCGGCACTCACGCTCCCCAGCCTCCCCCCCCCCCCCCGCACCGGCCCAGCACTCACCCTCCCCAGCACCCCACCCCCCCCATCCCCGGCACCGACCACGATCCCTCCATCGGCACCCGCGACCCCCCCTCCCCCCACCTACGGCCATGACAGCTCCTCTCCTGCGGCCACCCCACGCCGACCCCTACCTCTGCGTTCGCCGGCGTCAGCCAGCACGACTGGTTGACGCCGTTAAAAAGGGCGTTTGATTTACGCCGGCATGACCTGTGGTCACGTCGGCGGGACTTCGGCCCACCCAGCCCGGTGATTTGGTGCAGCCCCGGGGCCCATTGCGTCGTGCCGATTCTCGCCATTCTGTGAGGCGTGCGACGCGATTCCCATCGCTCCGTTTTTTTGACTGCCAGAGAATATCGCGGCCGACGTCAGAGCGGCGGGGCGGGATTCACGCCGCTCCCCGACAATTCTCCAACCCGGCGGGGGGCCGGATAATCCCGCCCGATATTTTGGTCTTCGCCTTCTGCTGAATTCGACTAAAGCAAAGTCAATGCTGTTTATTCGGAAACTGTCTTACTCTGCCTCTGATCATGAAATGTTAACGCTTCATAACTCTGAACTTGAGCAAGTTTCCGCTTACAAATATCTCAGGATATGTCTGGACCATGCTCGGATGTTTAATTCCCATATTGGCTTTCACAAGCTAAGGTTAAGCCTCAACTTGGTTTTCTGTATCACAATATGTCCTGCTTTGCTCACTCCACCAGATACACCACAGTGTATTCAATTGTTTACCTATAAAGGGGTAATGGACTTTTGTTGGAGAAAGAAGGTTCCCTAGGCTTTAGATAATTGAGGGGTTGTGGTTACCACAGTGGTGGCACAGTGGTTAGCACTGCTGCCTCACAGCGCCAGGGACCCAGGTTCAATTCCGGTCTTGGTTGACTGTCTATGTGGAGTTTGAAATTTCTCCCCGTGGCTGCCTGGGTTTACTCCAGCTACTCTGGTTTCCTCCCACAGTCCAAAGATGTGCAGTTTAGGTGGATTGGCCATGCTAAGGTGCCCCACAGTGTCCAAAGATGCGCAGGTTAGGTAGGTTTATGGAGTTATGCTGATACGGCAGGGCAGGGTGCTTGGGTAGGGTGCTCTAACAAGAGGGTCAGTACAGACTTGATAGGTTGAATGGTCTCCTTCTGCACTTTATGAATTCTATGGTTCTTAGTAAGATGGTCATAAGACAGTTCGTGGGATAGAAATCATGTAATTACTGGGAGGAGCCAGGTCTATAGCAAGCAGTTTAGCTTTTAGTCTGCCAAAGACAGAAGGACATGCAGCTTGTGTCTGAAAGGGTCTCTCTCCTTTGCTGTAACTAACTCTCTACACAGAGGACAACAAGTATCCGTGTGTTTGCTAACTTTACTTACAAGTGGCTTTTAATCTGTAATGTGCTTTATTTAATTTGAGATAGAGAAGGTATAAGTTAGAAATTAAAGTGTTTTGTTTTATTGTTAAGAATTCTTTAACTGTTAATTGTAAGCTATTTTCTGTGATGTTAATGTAGTTGGTCCTGTGTTAAGAATAAAGTTTTTTTGATATAAAAGATCCATTCTTGTCAGTGGAATCACTCCTGGGGAGCGAAGTATAATTTCCTCACAATTCACAAATTGAAAAATGGTTGGGTTTCTTGTCCAGTTTCCTAACATACATTGGGGTCTGGTCTGGTATCCTAACAATATGATAAATATATTAACAAAGTAAGTGTCCTCAAATCGTAGTGTGATGCTGATAATGATGTTAAGTATTTGTTACCCTTCAGGCCTACTACTTCATATCTGCTTGCATTAAGTTGTTATTGCACTCAATTTCATCAATAATGAGTCCAATGCATTTTACAAGAGTAACTTCGTCAAAAAAAATGAGCCAACAGCGAATTTTGAAGGTTTGTTTCATCATTGTTCTATAATAATGAGGTATTTCTGAAATTTCAGGAACCCAACCTGAACTGCGGAAATCTATCACAGCCTGAAGAAGCAGCAGAGATGGTTAATTTAAGCAAAGTTTGTGTTTGGAAAAGCAAGAAAAAGCTGCTGATCCTTTTAATATTCTTCTCTGCACTAACATTAATTGCCGTAATCTACAAATATCAATTAGCATATAGTATCGTACCAGCCAAATACCTTTATTTGTTTGGAAATATAACCATGGCATTGCAATGTGAAATAGCAAAAGACTCTGAAAATGTGAACACTTCTATAAAAGGAATTTGTACAATTAACTCTGTTGGACGACTTGGCAACCAGATGGGGGAATATGCAACATTGTACGCATTGGCAAAATTGAACGGTCACCAAGCATACATTCTGCCTGCCATGGCCAATTACCTGTCCCCTATCTTCAAAATTACCCTTCCGACCCTCCATGACAGTATGAAATACGGAATACTTTGGAAAGAATTTCATGTCAATGACTGGATGGAGGATCAATACGGCAGTATTCAAGGAAACTGTGTTATGTTCGCTGGATACCCATGTTCATGGACATTTTATCATCATATCCGAGAAGAAATTCTCCATGAATTCACCTTTCATGACTTTCTGAAAGAACAGACCAATACGTTCCTTAGACGCATTACAGGGGAGCGAAAGAATGTGACGTATGTTGGTGTTCACGTTCGAAGGGGAGATTACATACATGTCATGCCAGATGTGTGGAAAGGAGTTATAGCTGATAAGAAATATTTAGACACAGCAATGGCTTACTTCAGAAATAAATACAAAAACGTTGTTTTTGTCGTGACAAGTAATGGAATGGATTGGAGTAAGGAGAACATCGATAAATCCAAAGGAGATGTTTTCTTTTCAGACGATCCAAAGCAATCCAGTCCAGCTGATGACATTGCTATCCTTGCTCATTGTAATCACACCATAATGACAGTAGGGACATTTGGTTACTGGGCCGGCTACTTGGCAGGTGGGGAGACAATTTACCTCACAAACTTTACTTTGCCAGAGTCACCATTTCTAAAGTTATTTAAGTATGAGGCGGCGTTTTTACCCGAGTGGATTGGACTTCCTGCTGATCTCTCACCTCTTCTGCCTGAAAAAGCTTCAAAGTAGCTAAATACACTCCCTATAATTTTCAAAGCGCCTTGATTTTTCATTGTTAATGTTCAGTACATTTTTAAATTTCAAAAGCACTAATTGAGCTTCTGGAGGGTAACCTTGGTTAAGTTCAGAAATCGATGTCAAGAATATAAATTTAATATTATATTAAATTTAGCAGTAGTTGTTTTGATATAGTCGCTGTGTATGCGCACTCAAAAAACATCTGTGTGTCAAGGGTGTTCTCTTCAAGGAAGAGATTGTAAATTTAACCTCATTGTCTTTTTTATCTTATTTTTGTTGTGTGTAAGAAAGTGAGGCTGCCACCATCATTATCAATATTGCATTATCTCCAGAACACAGTGAGAATCTTTGCCCTTCAATATATATATGTCTATTCGTTCATGGGATGTGGGTGTCACTGGTTGGGCCAGCATTTATTGGCCATCCCTAATTGCCCGAGAACTGAGTGGATTGCTCAGAGGGCAATTAAGAGTCAACCACATCTGTGCGTCTGGAGTGGGGCGAGATTCTCCGACCCCCCGCCGGGTCGGAGAATCGCCGGGGGCTGGCGTGAATCCCGCCCCCGCCGTTTGCCGAATTCTCCACCACCGGATATTCGGCGGGGGCGGGAATCGTGCCACACCGGTTGGCGGGCCCCCCCCGCGATTCTCCGGCCCGAATGGGCCGAAGTCCCGCCGCTAAAATGCCTATCCCGCCGGCGTAGATTAAACCACCTAACTTACCGGCGAGACAAGGCGGCGCGGGTGGGCCCCGGGGTCCTGGGGGGGGGGGCGCGGGGCGATCTGGCCCCGGGGGGTGCCCCCACGGTGGCCTGGCCTGCGATCGGTGCCCACCGATCCGTGGGGGCACTCTTTCCCTTCCGCCTTCGCTACGGTCTCCACCATGGCGGAGGCGGAAGAGACTCCCTCCACTGCGCATGCGCGGGAATGCTGTCAGCAGCCTCTGACACTCCCGCGCATGCGCCGCCCGGAGATGTCATTTCCGCGTCAGCCGCACCAAAGGTCTTTTCCGCCAGCTGGCGGGGCAGAAATTCGTCCGGCGCCAGCCTAGCCCCTCAATGTTGGGGCTCGGCCCCCAAAGGTGCGGAGCATTCCGCACCTTTGGGGCGGCGCGATGCCCGACTGATTTGCGCCATTTTGGGCTCCAGTCAGCGGACATCGCGCCGATACCGGAGAATTTCGCATCAGACGTTAGCCAGACCAGGTAACGCTGGCAGATTTCCTTCCCGAAAGGACATTCGTGAACCAGATGGGCATTTCCGACAATGGTTTCATGATCATCATTATGACTTCTAATTCTCCAACCCGGCGGGGGGCCGGATAATCCCGCCCGATATTTTGGTCTTCGCCTTCTGCTGAATTCGACTAAAGCAAAGTCAATGCTGTTTATTCGGAAACTGTCTTACTCTGCCTCTGATCATGAAATGTTAACGCTTCATAACTCTGAACTTGAGCAAGTTTCCGCTTACAAATATCTCAGGATATGTCTGGACCATGCTCGGATGTTTAATTCCCATATTGGCTTTCACAAGCTAAGGTTAAGCCTCAACTTGGTTTTCTGTATCACAATATGTCCTGCTTTGCTCACTCCACCAGATACACCACAGTGTATTCAATTGTTTACCTATAAAGGGGTAATGGACTTTTGTTGGAGAAAGAAGGTTCCCTAGACTTTAGATAATTGAGGGGTTGTGGTTACCACAGTGGTGGCACAGTGGTTAGCATTGCTGCCTCACAGCGCCAGGGACCCAGGTTCAATTCCGGTCTTGGTTGACTGTCTATGTGGAGTTTGAAATTTCTCCCCGTGGCTGCCTGGGTTTCCTCCAGCTGCTCTGGTTTCCTCCCACAGTCCAAAGATGTGCAATTTAGGTGGATTGGCCATGCTAAGGTGCCCCACAGTGTCCAAAGATGCGCAGGTTAGGTAGGTTTATGGAGTTATGCTGATACGGCAGGGCAGGGTGCTTGGGTAGGGTGCTCTAACAAGAGGGTCAGTACAGACTTGATAGGTTGAATGGTCTCCTTCTGCACTTTATGAATTCTATGGTTCTTAGTAAGATGGTCATAAGACAGTTCGTGGGATAGAAATCATGTAATTACTGGGAGGAGCCAGGTCTATAGCAAGCAGTTTAGCTTTTAGTCTGCCAAAGACAGAAGGACATGCAGCTTGTGTCTGAAAGGGTCTCTCTCCTTTGCTGTAACTAACTCTCTACACAGAGGACAACAAGTATCCGTGTGTTTGCTAACTTTACTTACAAGTGGCTTTTAATCTGTAATGTGCTTTATTTAATTTGAGATAGAGAAGGTATAAGTTAGAAATTAAAGTGTTTTGTTTTATTGTTAAGAATTCTTTAACTGTTAATTGTAAGCTATTTTCTGTGATGTTAATGTAGTTGGTCCTGTGTTAAGAATAAAGTTTTTTTGATATAAAAGATCCATTCTTGTCAGTGGAATCACTCCTGGGGAGCGAAGTATAATTTCCTCACAATTCACAAATTGAAAAATGGTTGGGTTTCTTGTCCAGTTTCCTAACATACATTGGGGTCTGGTCTGGTATCCTAACAATATGATAAATATATTAACAAAGTAAGTGTCCTCAAATCGTAGTGTGATGCTGATAATGATGTTAAGTATTTGTTACCCTTCAGGCCTACTACTTCATATCTGCTTGCATTAAGTTGTTATTGCACTCAATTTCATCAATAATGAGTCCAATGCATTTTACTAGAGTAACTTCGTCAAAAAAAATGAGCCAACAGCGAATTTTGAAGGTTTGTTTCATCATTGTTCTATAATAATGAGGTATTTCTGAAATTTCAGGAACCCAACCTGAACTGCGGAAATCTATCACAGCCTGAAGAAGCAGCAGAGATGGTTAATTTAAGCAAAGTTTGTGTTTGGAAAAGCAAGAAAAAGCTGCTGATCCTTTTAATATTCTTCTCTGCACTAACATTAATTACCGTAATCTACAAATATCAATTAGCATATAGTATCGTACCAGCCAAATACCTTTATTTGTTTGGAAATATAACCATGGCATTGCAATGTGAAATAGCAAAAGACTCTGAAAATGACAACACTTCTATAAAAGGAATTTGGACAATTAACTCTGATGGACGACTTGGCAACCAGATGGGGGAATATGCAACATTGTACGCATTGGCAAAATTGAACGGTCACCAAGCATACATTCTGCCTGCCATGGCCAATTACCTGTCCCCTATCTTCAAAATTACCCTTCCGACCCTCCATGACAGTATGAAATACGGAATACTTTGGAAAGAATTTCATGTCAATGACTGGATGGAGGATCAATACCGCAGTATTCAAGGAAACTGTGTTATGTTCGCTGGACACCCATGTTCATGGACATTTTATCATCATATCCGAGAAGAAATTCTCCATGAATTCACCTTTCATGACTTTCTGAAAGAACAGATCAATACGTTCCTTAGACGCATTACAGGGGAGCGAAAGAATGTGACGTATGTTGGTGTTCACGTTCGAAGGGGAGATTACATACATATCATGCCAGATGTGTGGAAAGGAGTTATAGCTGATAAGAAATATTTAGACACAGCAATGGCTTACTTCAGAAATAAATACAAAAACGTTGTTTTTGTCGTGACAAGTAATGGAATGGATTGGAGTAAGGAGAACATCGATAAATCCAAAGGAGATGTTTTCTTTTCAGACGATGCAAAGCAATCCAGTCCAGCTGATGACATTGCTATCCTTGCTCATTGTAATCACACCATAATGACAGTAGGGACATTTGGTTACTGGGCCGGCTACTTGGCAGGTGGGGAGACAATTTACCTCACAAACTTTACTTTGCCAGAGTCACCATTTCTAAAGTTATTTAAGTATGAGGCGGCGTTTTTACCCGAGTGGGTTGGACTTCCTGCTGATCTCTCACCTCTTCTGCCTGAAAAAGCTTCAAAGTAGCTAAATACACTCCCTATAATTTTCAAAGCGCCTTGATTTTTCATTGTTAATGTTCAGTACATTTTTAAATTTCAAAAGCACTAATTGAGCTTCTGGAGGGTAACCTTGGTTAAGTTCAGAAATCGATGTCAAGAATATAAATTTAATATTATATTAAATTTAGCAGTAGTTGTTTTGATATAGTCGCTGTGTATGCGCACTCAAAAAACATCTGTGTGTCAAGGGTGTTCTCTTCAAGGAAGAGATTGTAAATTTAACCTCATTGTCTTTTTTATCTTATTTTTGTTGTGTGTAAGAAAGTGAGGCTGCCACCATCATTATCAATATTGCATTATCTCCAGAACACAGTGAGAATCTTTGCCCTTCAATATATATATGTCTATTCGTTCATGGGATGTGGGTGTCACTGGTTGGGCCAGCATTTATTGGCCATCCCTAATTGCCCGAGAACTGAGTGGATTGCTCAGAGGGCAATTAAGAGTCAACCACATCTGTGCGTCTGGAGTGGGGCGAGATTCTCCGACCCCCCGCCGGGTCGGAGAATCGCCGGGGGCTGGCGTGAATCCCGCCCCCGCCGTTTGCCGAATTCTCCACCACCGGATATTCGGCGGGGGCGGGAATCGTGCCACACCGGTTGGCGGGCCCCCCCCGCGATTCTCCGGCCCGAATGGGCCGAAGTCCCGCCGCTAAAATGCCTATCCCGCCGGCGTAGATTAAACCACCTAACTTACCGGCGAGACAAGGCGGCGCGGGTGGGCCCCGGGGTCCTGGGGGGGGGGCGCGGGGCGATCTGGCCCCGGGGGGTGCCCCCACGGTGGCCTGGCCTGCGATCGGTGCCCACCGATCCGTGGGGGCACTCTTTCCCTTCCGCCTTCGCTACGGTCTCCACCATGGCGGAGGCGGAAGAGACTCCCTCCACTGCGCATGCGCGGGAATGCTGTCAGCAGCCTCTGACACTCCCGCGCATGCGCCGCCCGGAGATGTCATTTCCGCGTCAGCCGCACCAAAGGTCTTTTCCGCCAGCTGGCGGGGCAGAAATTCGTCCGGCGCCAGCCTAGCCCCTCAATGTTGGGGCTCGGCCCCCAAAGGTGCGGAGCATTCCGCACCTTTGGGGCGGCGCGATGCCCGACTGATTTGCGCCATTTTGGGCTCCAGTCAGCGGACATCGCGCCGATACCGGAGAATTTCGCATCAGACGTTAGCCAGACCAGGTAACGCTGGCAGATTTCCTTCCCGAAAGGACATTCGTGAACCAGATGGGCATTTCCGACAATGGTTTCATGATCATCATTATGACTTCTAATTCTCCAACCCGGCGGGGGGCCGGATAATCCCGCCCGATATTTTGGTCTTCGCCTTCTGCTGAATTCGACTAAAGCAAAGTCAATGCTGTTTATTCGGAAACTGTCTTACTCTGCCTCTGATCATGAAATGTTAACGCTTCATAACTCTGAACTTGAGCAAGTTTCCGCTTACAAATATCTCAGGATATGTCTGGACCATGCTCGGATGTTTAATTCCCATATTGGCTTTCACAAGCTAAGGTTAAGCCTCAACTTGGTTTTCTGTATCACAATATGTCCTGCTTTGCTCACTCCACCAGATACACCACAGTGTATTCAATTGTTTACCTATAAAGGGGTAATGGACTTTTGTTGGAGAAAGAAGGTTCCCTAGACTTTAGATAATTGAGGGGTTGTGGTTACCACAGTGGTGGCACAGTGGTTAGCATTGCTGCCTCACAGCGCCAGGGACCCAGGTTCAATTCCGGTCTTGGTTGACTGTCTATGTGGAGTTTGAAATTTCTCCCCGTGGCTGCCTGGGTTTCCTCCAGCTGCTCTGGTTTCCTCCCACAGTCCAAAGATGTGCAATTTAGGTGGATTGGCCATGCTAAGGTGCCCCACAGTGTCCAAAGATGCGCAGGTTAGGTAGGTTTATGGAGTTATGCTGATACGGCAGGGCAGGGTGCTTGGGTAGGGTGCTCTAACAAGAGGGTCAGTACAGACTTGATAGGTTGAATGGTCTCCTTCTGCACTTTATGAATTCTATGGTTCTTAGTAAGATGGTCATAAGACAGTTCGTGGGATAGAAATCATGTAATTACTGGGAGGAGCCAGGTCTATAGCAAGCAGTTTAGCTTTTAGTCTGCCAAAGACAGAAGGACATGCAGCTTGTGTCTGAAAGGGTCTCTCTCCTTTGCTGTAACTAACTCTCTACACAGAGGACAACAAGTATCCGTGTGTTTGCTAACTTTACTTACAAGTGGCTTTTAATCTGTAATGTGCTTTATTTAATTTGAGATAGAGAAGGTATAAGTTAGAAATTAAAGTGTTTTGTTTTATTGTTAAGAATTCTTTAACTGTTAATTGTAAGCTATTTTCTGTGATGTTAATGTAGTTGGTCCTGTGTTAAGAATAAAGTTTTTTTGATATAAAAGATCCATTCTTGTCAGTGGAATCACTCCTGGGGAGCGAAGTATAATTTCCTCACAATTCACAAATTGAAAAATGGTTGGGTTTCTTGTCCAGTTTCCTAACATACATTGGGGTCTGGTCTGGTATCCTAACAATATGATAAATATATTAACAAAGTAAGTGTCCTCAAATCGTAGTGTGATGCTGATAATGATGTTAAGTATTTGTTACCCTTCAGGCCTACTACTTCATATCTGCTTGCATTAAGTTGTTATTGCACTCAATTTCATCAATAATGAGTCCAATGCATTTTACTAGAGTAACTTCGTCAAAAAAAATGAGCCAACAGCGAATTTTGAAGGTTTGTTTCATCATTGTTCTATAATAATGAGGTATTTCTGAAATTTCAGGAACCCAACCTGAACTGCGGAAATCTATCACAGCCTGAAGAAGCAGCAGAGATGGTTAATTTAAGCAAAGTTTGTGTTTGGAAAAGCAAGAAAAAGCTGCTGATCCTTTTAATATTCTTCTCTGCACTAACATTAATTACCGTAATCTACAAATATCAATTAGCATATAGTATCGTACCAGCCAAATACCTTTATTTGTTTGGAAATATAACCATGGCATTGCAATGTGAAATAGCAAAAGACTCTGAAAATGACAACACTTCTATAAAAGGAATTTGGACAATTAACTCTGATGGACGACTTGGCAACCAGATGGGGGAATATGCAACATTGTACGCATTGGCAAAATTGAACGGTCACCAAGCATACATTCTGCCTGCCATGGCCAATTACCTGTCCCCTATCTTCAAAATTACCCTTCCGACCCTCCATGACAGTATGAAATACGGAATACTTTGGAAAGAATTTCATGTCAATGACTGGATGGAGGATCAATACCGCAGTATTCAAGGAAACTGTGTTATGTTCGCTGGACACCCATGTTCATGGACATTTTATCATCATATCCGAGAAGAAATTCTCCATGAATTCACCTTTCATGACTTTCTGAAAGAACAGATCAATACGTTCCTTAGACGCATTACAGGGGAGCGAAAGAATGTGACGTATGTTGGTGTTCACGTTCGAAGGGGAGATTACATACATATCATGCCAGATGTGTGGAAAGGAGTTATAGCTGATAAGAAATATTTAGACACAGCAATGGCTTACTTCAGAAATAAATACAAAAACGTTGTTTTTGTCGTGACAAGTAATGGAATGGATTGGAGTAAGGAGAACATCGATAAATCCAAAGGAGATGTTTTCTTTTCAGACGATGCAAAGCAATCCAGTCCAGCTGATGACATTGCTATCCTTGCTCATTGTAATCACACCATAATGACAGTAGGGACATTTGGTTACTGGGCCGGCTACTTGGCAGGTGGGGAGACAATTTACCTCACAAACTTTACTTTGCCAGAGTCACCATTTCTAAAGTTATTTAAGTATGAGGCGGCGTTTTTACCCGAGTGGGTTGGACTTCCTGCTGATCTCTCACCTCTTCTGCCTGAAAAAGCTTCAAAGTAGCTAAATACACTCCCTATAATTTTCAAAGCGCCTTGATTTTTCATTGTTAATGTTCAGTACATTTTTAAATTTCAAAAGCACTAATTGAGCTTCTGGAGGGTAACCTTGGTTAAGTTCAGAAATCGATGTCAAGAATATAAATTTAATATTATATTAAATTTAGCAGTAGTTGTTTTGATATAGTCGCTGTGTATGCGCACTCAAAAAACATCTGTGTGTCAAGGGTGTTCTCTTCAAGGAAGAGATTGTAAATTTAACCTCATTGTCTTTTTTATCTTATTTTTGTTGTGTGTAAGAAAGTGAGGCTGCCACCATCATTATCAATATTGCATTATCTCCAGAACACAGTGAGAATCTTTGCCCTTCAATATATATATGTCTATTCGTTCATGGGATGTGGGTGTCACTGGTTGGGCCAGCATTTATTGGCCATCCCTAATTGCCCGAGAACTGAGTGGATTGCTCAGAGGGCAATTAAGAGTCAACCACATCTGTGCGTCTGGAGTGGGGCGAGATTCTCCGACCCCCCGCCGGGTCGGAGAATCGCCGGGGGCTGGCGTGAATCCCGCCCCCGCCGTTTGCCGAATTCTCCACCACCGGATATTCGGCGGGGGCGGGAATCGTGCCACACCGGTTGGCGGGCCCCCCCCGCGATTCTCCGGCCCGAATGGGCCGAAGTCCCGCCGCTAAAATGCCTATCCCGCCGGCGTAGATTAAACCACCTAACTTACCGGCGAGACAAGGCGGCGCGGGTGGGCCCCGGGGTCCTGGGGGGGGGGGGGGGGGCGCGGGGCGATCTGGCCCCGGGGGGTGCCCCCACGGTGGCCTGGCCTGCGATCGGTGCCCACCGATCCGTGGGGGCACTCTTTCCCTTCCGCCTTCGCTACGGTCTCCACCATGGCGGAGGCGGAAGAGACTCCCTCCACTGCGCATGCGCGGGAATGCTGTCAGCAGCCTCTGACACTCCCGCGCATGCGCCGCCCGGAGATGTCATTTCCGCGTCAGCCGCACCAAAGGCCTTTTCCGCCAGCTGGCGGGGCAGAAATTCGTCCGGCGCCAGCCTGGCCCCTCAATGTTGGGGCTCGGCCCCCAAAGATGCGGAGCATTCCGCACCTTTGGGGCAGCGCGATGCCCGACTGATTTGCGCCATTTTGGGCTCCAGTCAGCGGACATCGCGCCGATACCGGAGAATTTCGCACCAGACGTTAGCCAGACCAGGTAACGCTGGCAGATTTCCTTCCCGAAAGGACATTCGTGAACCAGATGGGCATTTCCGACAATGGTTTCATGATCATCATTATGACTTCTAATTCCAGATTTTTATTGAATTTCAATTTCACCATCCTCCCTGGTGAGGTTCGAACCCAGGTCCCCAGAGCATTACCCTAAGTTTCCTGGATTACTCGTCCAACAACAATGTTACTACGCCACTGCATTCCCAAAATGACAAGAATGTTTCAGATCACACTTTTTTGTAATACTGAGGTAAAGTTCTGCTGATGCTGGAAATCTGAAATAAAAATGGACAACGTTACTAAACAGGCTTCATCCAGCACTCCATGGGCTGGATACTCCGATTCTGCGGCTATATCCGGAGGAAGCGTCTGGTCTTATGGCCAAAATGTCAGTGCCGACCCCGCACCGATGCTCCGCCTGGTGGCGGGCTAGCAGCCACGCCACGTAAAGCCCCTTACCTGCCGATGCGGAAGCAGAATTGCCGGATCCGTGGCCATACATGCACGCTGTGGCGGCCACACCGTACAACATGGCGCCGGCCACACACGAACCTGGCCTGCCAAATACTGTCCCCTGTAACCCCCCTCACCACCCCCGCACCACCCTCCACCAGTCCCCCCAGCCCACGCCAAAGCCCGCCCTGCCAGAGGAACGGCTTCCCCTCCCCCCTCCTTCCCGACCTTGCCGGCGCTGGGCACAGTCCGGAGAGGACACGTGTCCCACGCCGTCGGGAAGTCGGCCCATCGGGGGCGGAGCATCGGGGGAGGTCCTCATATAACGTCCTGAGGCCATCCCAATGGCGTGCGGCGTACATCTCGAATACACTTGTTTTTGAGGGGGCGGAGCTTCTGAAAAACGGCGCCGCCCCCGATTTCGGGGTAAAAAGGGATTCTCCGTCCGATCGCCGAACGTGATTTCAGCGTCAGCAATCGGAGAATTCTGCCCCATGTTTTTTTGTAATATGTATTAACCTTTCCTCTTGTGTCCTGAATTATCCAAAACCTACAGCATACAACAATTTACTCTGAAAGAAACTATTTCACCTTCGGAAAACTGGCAGAGGGGATTACTAAACTGAATGGAATGCTGTCCACCAGACCTGTTAATGTAACACTGATCTTAATTTAGAAAAAAAAGAAAACAACGGATTTGAAATTATGCAACAGACATACAAAGCCCAAGTTAGACGACACATGAAGCACTGTGGGGGGGGTTTTCTGAGCACCTTAAGTAGGGCGTATTAGCATTGCAAGGAGTGCAGAGTAGATTTTCTCGAAAGCCCCTGGGCTCCCAAGGCTTAAGGTACAAGGAGAGACCGAATAAATGAGGGTTGTATACCCAAGAATTTAGAAGATGCAGGCATGAAATATTCTGGGGAACTGATTGGGCAAAGAGAGAATCTAGTTCTGCTGCTTTGAGGAACTCGGACATGGGAGTACACAACCTAAATATTTGTACCAGGCCTTTTAGGAGTGAAGTTAGGAAAGACTTCTCCATGTAAGGGATGCAAGAGATTTGGAACTTGCTCCTGTAAATGGCAGTTGGTTCTGGGTTAACTTTAATTCTGTTTTCTTTGACCAAAAGTTATAAGGAATATGGGTCAAAGTCAAGTATTTGGAATTAGTACATAGATCGACCATGGAATCATTAATTGATGGAATAAGTCTGTTGAGCTAATTTGGCCACTCCTGTTTCTACGACCAGGGTTTTTCAGATAGTGGGCATTTCATAGAATCATCGAATCCCAATAGTGCAGAAGGAGCCAGTTCGGCCCATCGAGTCTGCACCGATCTTCTGAAAGACCACCCTACCTAGTCGCACGCCACTATCCTATTCCTGTAATCCCACCTAACCTTTTGGACACTAGGGGACAATTTAGCATGGCCAATCCATCTAACCTGCACACCTTTGGACTGTGGGAGGAAACCGGAGCATGCGGTGTAAACCCACACAGACACAGGGACAACGTTCAAACTTCACACAGACAGTCACCCAAGGTAGGAATCGAACCTGGGTCCCTGGCGCTGTGACGCAGAAGTGCCAACCACTGTGTCACCATGCTGCCCATTTCACCAAAGCGTTAGTGATGGACGCATCCTCCTCCCCCGATATTGGCGGCCCTGCAGCCATTTAACTCCAAGGAGCATCAAAAGGCTACTATGCAAGATAGGAGCTCATGGTGTTGTGGGTAATATTCTGGCAAAACGGGGTCTTTTTCAGGTTGGCGGGCAATAACCAGTGGAGTGCCACAGGGATCACTGCTGGGACCTCAGCTCTTCACAATATATATTTATAATTTGGAGGAAGGAACAGAATATACTGTGGGCAATTTCTGGATGATGCAAAGGTGGAAGGGAAGGCAGGATGTAAGGAGGATATAAGTAGTTTGCAGCGAACTGAGCTGGAGAAATCCAGAGTGCAGTCTGGGAAGGTAAGTGGTAATTTGTGTCTGTGTCTCTCGGTGTTTTCAAATTGTGGGGGGGAAAAACTGAGAAGTGATATCACAGTAAATTTAGATTTGAAAAAAAAAACATTGAAAAAGCTAATTAATTAACTAGGTAGAGGAGTAACTAAACCTGAGGGCGGAGATTAGTATTTAGCATTTAATTTTTCAGTATAAATCTAGCGCCAGGAACCATGGGCGAAATTCTCCGGAAACGGCGCGATGTCCGCCGACTGGCGCCCAAAACGACGCAAATCAGACGGGCATCGCGCCGCCCTAAATGTGCGGAATGCTCCGCATCTTTGGGTGCCGAGCCCCAACCTTAAGGGGCTAGGTCGGCGCCGGACGAATTTCCGCCCCGCCAGCTGGCGGAAAAGGCCTTTGGTGCCCCGCCAGCTGGCGCGGAAATGACATCTCCGGGCGGCGCATGCGCGGGAGCGTCAGCGGCCGCTGACAGCATTCCCGCTCATGCGCAGTGGAGGGAGTCTCTTCTGCCTCCGCCATGGTGGAGACCGTGTCGAAGGCGGAAGGGAAAGAGTGCCCCCAAGGCACAGGCCCGCCCGCGGATCGGTGGGCCCCGATCGCGGGCCAGGCCACCGTGGGGGCCCCCCCGGGCCAGATCGCCCCGCGCCCCCTCCCAGGATCCCGGAGCCCGCCCGCGCCGCCTTGTCCCGCCGGTAATGTAGGTGGTTTAATCTACACCGGCGGGACAGGCATTTTAGCGGCGGGACTTCGGCCCATCTGGGCCGGAGAATCGCGCGGGGGGGCCCGCCAACTGGCGCGGCGCGATTCCCGCCCCCGCCGAATCTCCGGTGCAGGCGGGATTCACGCCAGCCCCCGGCGATCCTCCGACCCGGCGGGGGTCGGAGAATCTCGCCCCATATCGTAATTGTAACTTAATCGAAAAACAATTTAATGAGTATTTATTTTAAATTAATTAACTAGTGCTTGCATTTCACTCAGCGGGGTGCAGTGCTCTAACTGTGAGATGTGACAGGTCCGTGACCCTTCCAGCGTTCCGGTTGACCAATGGTGTAACCAATGGCAACTCCTAGCAGACGGCGTGGTTCAGTTGGAGTAACAGTTGGATGCACTTAAGAGCATGCAGGTGGTGGTAAGTGTCATAGACAGGAGTAATAGAGATGTGGTCACACACAAGGTGTAGGCAGATAGATGGGTGACCACTAGAAAGTACAGGCAGTCAGTGCAGGAATCCCCTGTGGCTGTCCCCTTCTCTAACAAATATGCCGTTGTGGATATTGTTTGGGGGGGATAGCCGATCAGGTGAAAACAACAGCAGCCAGAACAATGGCCCCACAACTGGCTCTGTTGCTCAGCAGGGGCGGGCAAAGTGCAGGAGAGCAATATTTATAGGGGACTCGATAGTAAGGGGCAAAGATAGGTGCTTCTGTGAACGTGAAAGAGACTCCAGGATGGTGTGTTGCCTCCCTGGTGCCAGGGTCAAGGATGCCTCTGAACGAACACAGGACGTCCTGAAGGGGAGGGTGAACTAAAGGCCTACACATAGGTACTAATGACATAGGCAGGAATAGCGATGATGTCCTGCAGAAGAGGTTAAGGGAGTTAGGCAGTAAGCTAAAAAGGAGGACCTCTAGGGTTGTAATCTCAGGATTACTCCCTATGCCACGTGCCAGTGAGGCTAGAAATAGGAGGATAGTGCAGCTAAATACATAGCTAAACTGCTGGTGTAGGAGGGGGGGGCGGGGGGCGGGGGGGGGGTGGGGGGTTCAGATTACTGTGCCATTGGGATCTCATCCGGGGCAGGTGGAACTTGTACAAGAAGGACGGGTTGCATCTAAACTGGAGGGACACCAATAACCTGCGTGGGAGGTTTTAACTCGGGTGGATTTAAACTAATAGGGCAGGGGGGTGGAAACCATGGCGTTAGGTCAGAAGGTGAAATAACTGAAGGGGAAATTGTAGCCACGTAAAATGGCTGCTTCCCTATTAATTTGGCCAAAACCCGATTTAAAATGGCTAACCGAAAAGGCTGATGGGAAAAGCAGGCAACAGGACACAAACGGACAGCTGCAGGCAGAATATCATATTCGGCTCTGGGGAAGTCGGCCCAGATCGATACTCAGGACTATTAACAGCCCATCAACCCAGACATCTGCAGTTATACTCAGGACTATTAGCAGCCCATCAACCCAGACATCTGCAGTTTAATTGGCTATCCCCGGGAACAATTGCAACATATTAGCAATTGAATACCGGGCCAGACCTGTCGGCGCCTGCAGTGGCCGAAACAAAGTACAGGTGAATGACCACCCCCCGATCGGGGAATCGCCTCGCAATTGGACGTATCGAACCCAGTGATTTGGAACAAGTCCAATCACTTGGTACTCAGGGTCAAGGGCCGCCCCGGGAGGCGGGAAGCCCCTGGGCCCTATAAAGTGAGGGGCCAAGTTCAGATCTCTCTCTCTCTCCCTTCTTCGCCTGCTCGAGACCTTCGCAAGAACATCAACCAGCAACTGTAAGTTTGAATCCAGCGATCGCTATCCGATAAAGACTCCTAGCCATCGACCTGTATCAGCCTTTTGAATCCCGCGGGCCAGATCCGATTCGATAAGCCATTCGTTTCCCTGACCTGGTGGGCTCTTCCTAAAGTTAAGTATTGGCCAGTAGTGATAGGTATCTATATAGATAGTAGGATTATTGTGTAAACATTACTTGTTGTATATAATAAATGACCGTTGATTTCAATCTTACTAAGCGGTGTGGGGACTTATTAATCATAACTTGAGCTTGAACCACGTGGCGGTATCAGAAAGATACCTGGCGACTCGTGAGCAAAGGTGACATAATCAGAGCTAATAAACTAAGGCTAAAAAGGGCAACATAATTGGCGACTCCGGCGGGACCCGACATAGAAGTGGAAAACCACTCCGGGAGAACCCCAACAATTTGAATAGAATCCAATTGGAAACAAAAACAAAAAAACCACAAGTGTTCAAGCGGTTCTGGTTAATAATTCACAATTCGGAAGTGTGTGTATGCATGCGTAACTAACAGGGTTATAAGGTAAAACTGATAGATTTTGTTGCGTCAAAACTGTCGGAAGTCTGTATTTTCGGAAATTAGCGCAAGCCGTACCCGCATCTACGACACCACCTTAGCCCCCTGTTCCAAATTTGAACGTAACGAGCAGATAAGAGAGATAGCCATGCAGGCAATGCAGTGCCTCATGAACCCCGAAGAATTTGCGGTCTCACCAATCAGAGTGGGACAGTGTCCCATTTGGGAAGTGGAAATTCGCAAATTTCTGCAGGGCAAAGGATGGCCCGTGTGGAGCGGTTTCTGTAATAACGACAACTCAGGTCCTGGAAGTATAGGGCATACTTGGTGGGAGAACCTGAGTGAGATCCATAAAAAGAGCTTAGCAAAAGCGCGCAAGCCGATGGCAATCGTGCCCTGCATGGCACAATTGCGAGGCACAGAGGAGGTCGTCAGGACGCTCCGAAAGGAAATAGAGGGCATACATCGTATGAGTAAAATCGATGTATGCGAGATGGAAAAGGAAAACCTGGAATTGAAAAGGCAGTTAGAAGCCAAGGACAAAGAGGTGGCTGACGCCAAACGGGGTCACCAGTCTTGTCTGGCGCATTTAAGCAGTTTTCAATCCCAGTATGAGAAGGCCTATCAGGACACGCAGCGTGCCATCCTGGTTAAGAAAGAGGCGGAGAAGCAGGTGGCGACACTACAGAAGCAATGTAGTGATCTCAAGGCAGCCTTGAGAGCGCTCCATGCTGCAACCACGGAACAAAGGCAGAGTACCTTAGACCATGCAAAGTGCCGAAAGCAAATTGCAGACCTGCAAGCAATGCTTTCTGTCCAAAAGGGATTCCAAGACACCTTTGGGGAAAGTTTAGACCAGGAAGACAGCCCTGATTGTGAAGAACTGCAAGAGACAGCGCAGAGATATGTTCAGGGAGCATGTGCGCAGGGAAAACCCCAAAGGAGGAGAGCACCCCCACCCCCCACACAGCAGGTAATACAGGCTCCCATGAACCCTGTAACAACCCACCGCACCGCCACAGCAGACGAGGCGGAAGTCTTATATTCCACCCCCCTCACAGTGACCCAATTACGGGACGCGTGTGCTAAAATCGCACCGTTCCTCCCCGCTTCAGACCCACACCATTTCTTTGCCACCGTCAAACACCAGGCGACCATGTACGGCCTGGATGAAAAAGAGCAGGTAAAGTTCACGGTCCTCAGCTTAGACCTATCGGTCGCAGCAGCCCTTCCCGACCCACAGAATGTAGGAGGAGGCACCCTTGCAGAAATGCATACCGCGATCCTGGATGCGATCGGGTACAACCAGGGCGACCCCGTAAACGGTCTAAATAAATGCAGACAGAAAAAGTCTGAACACCCCACAGCGTTCGCAGGACGCTTGTGGATTCACTTTGAAGCCGTTTTCGGCAACGTAGACCGTGCCCATTTGTCCGCAGACAATATGGCCAAATGGACCCGCACCCTTATCTCCCATGCCTCGGAAGAGGCTCATAATGAGAAGTGGGTGGTCAAAAGATTGTTCCGCGTTTGGGAACAAGCGGCTCACGGTAAATCCGCAGCTAGAACCCCTGAGGAAAACCAAGCCGCCGCAGACGTGCAGGCAGTAAGAACCACTCTTCACAACCCCGCCTGGGTAAACGAGGGAAAGAGCAGCCCCCCAGCAAAACCGCAAGAATGCTACAATTGCGGACAGTTGGGACATTTTGCCAAAGAATGCAAGGCCCTTAAAAAACCACAGAGAGCCCATCAGACAGGCACTCTCAATAAGAAAAAGGCAGAGCTCATACATAGCGTTAGCGCCCAGTCCGATCAGACACACTTGACCAGAACGGACTGACGGTGTACAGGCTCCCCCAGCTGGGTCTGCGATACCCTTTGGGATAGGTCAGGACGACCCATA
Organism: Scyliorhinus torazame; assembly: GCF_047496885.1. Classification (NCBI taxonomy): domain Eukaryota; kingdom Metazoa; phylum Chordata; class Chondrichthyes; order Carcharhiniformes; family Scyliorhinidae; genus Scyliorhinus; species Scyliorhinus torazame. The sequence continues at coordinate 108,082,907 of NC_092727.1, forward strand.
GTCGCAGCAAAGGTTAGGGGACAGCCGATCGAGCTTCTCTGGGACACAGGAGGATCCCGCACAACATTAAATTCCTCCACCCTTGGTAAGGACACGTGGCCCACCACAGCCACTATCACCCTCAGCGGCTTCACAGGCCACTCACAACAGGGACATATCACAACCCCTGTACCCATCCAGATCGGAACCATTAATACGAAACACCCCGTAGTGTTAGTCGACCTGCCCCCAACAGCAGAGCACATTTTGGGGATCGACTTCATGAACTCTCATCACCTCTCTTTCGATCCAGTCAACCAGTGTGTCTGGAAGATGGCGAAATCCGCTAGAGCCCCTGCAACGCTCAATATAGGGGACTATATGAACAAAATTAGCGCAGTAGGCGAGTTTTGGTTCAACCCCAGCACACTCAGCACGGACCGACAGGTTAGGGCAGTCCTGCAAAAGAACAGGGCAGCATTCGCAACCCACAAACACGACTGTGGACGGATGACCGGTTCCGTACAAATAACAGGACCGGGCCCTAGACACCAGAAACAGTACAGATTTCCCCTAGAAGCAGAGGGCGAAATCCTAAAGGTCATAGAAAGCTTATTAGATCAGGGTGTCCTAAGATCGGTAGCCTCAACTAATAATGCCCCAATTTGGCCAGTAAGGAAGCCCGACGGATCATGGCGCTTGACCATTGATTATCGGGAACTCAATAAAGTCACCCCCGCAGCAGCCCCCACCGTTGCAACAAGTCCCGAGGCCATGCTCAAACAGGGATTCCATGCCCGATATTTCACGGTTTTGGACGTCAGTAATGGATTCTGGTCCATTCCATTGGCAAAGGCGTGCAGTATAAATTTGCCTTCACTTTCAGAGCGCAGCAGTACACGTGGACATGCCTGCCACAAGGCTTCCACAACTCCCCCTCCATTTTCCACCGACAGCTGGCAAATGGACTAGCAAAGATTTCTCGCCCCGAATGTCTGGTACAGTACGTAGACGACCTACTACTGCAGACAGACACAAAGGAAGAGTACATTGAGCTTCTGTCCGAACTCCTGGAATTACTACATTCCATTGGCTGTAAAGTAAACCCCAAAAAAGCCCAGATATTGGAAGAAAAAGTGGTATATTTGGGTACAATTATCACACACGGCAAACGCGAGATCGAGCACAAAAGAATTGACTCGATTGCTAAATTGCCCCTTCCCTAACACGTTTCAGCCCTCCGGTCGTTTTTAGGACTGGTTGGCTACTGCCGAAACCACATTGACGGTTTCGCCAGCAAGGCAGCGCCCCTCTCAGATCTCCTAAAGAAAGGAACCCCCTGGGAATGGCTTCCGCAGCATACGGATGCTGTGGACTCATTAAAACAGGCGCTCATAGCCGCCCCCGCACTACAAGTTCCCGACCCGCTTTCCCCTTACGCCATAGAGGTAGCGACCACAGACCGCACCCTTTCAGCCGTGCTCCTGCAGGAACGGCACGACCAGCTAAGACCCGTAGCTTATGCCTCCCGGATTTTAGATGCTGTGGAGCAGGGATTCTCAGCCTGTGAGAGGCACCTGCTCACAGTTTTCTGGGCAGTCCAGTACTTCTCATACATTACCGGTCTGAACCCCATCACCATCTTGACCGAGCACACCCCCACCCAACTTTTACGAGACGGATGACTTAAAGACGATACCGTCAGCCAAATCCGCGCTGCTAGGTGGACCCTTCTCTTACAAGGACGGGACATCACAGTCAAACGGACCAAAACACACACATACTTAGCGGACAATCTACAGTACCCCGGAACCCCCCATGAGTGTGAAATCATCTCGCCCCACCATAATACAGGCCCCTTTATAGCTAAAACACCCCCCAGAAAACTAGCCACTCCATCTCAGAACCCCCCTCACCCAGACACGTGTGACCCCTTAGGATTTATGTGGATGGATCTTCCACAGTCTTGGATGGGCAGCGCATAACAGGTTGTGGGATTTATGTGGAGGACGCGCAGGGACGCGCCCTCGAGGAAATCGCATTAAAATTACTCGGACACTTAGGCGCGCAGGCAGCAGAGCTTGCGGCCATCGCCTACATTGTAGACCACCCAGATTCCTTCCCCAGCCCAGCAGACATATATTCAGACAGTCTATACGTCTGCAACAACCTCACTGAATTTCTGCCCCTCGGGGAAACAAGAGGATTTATTTTCCGCGGATGGGAAGCCCCTCCCCTCAGCCCCATTACTCCGCCATATTCTGAAAAAAGCCAAGAACCGGACCTTTGGCACTATAAAAGTCCGCAGCCACCATCGTTCCTCCCCCCCGGAAATGTAAAAGCCGACGCGCTGGCTAAGGCAGGATCCAGGCATGGGTATTTTTGGAAGTCCCCCGAGAGCGCCCCAGTGAGTGCAGTTCAGGTCACGCAGACTAGGATCGAAGATCTAGTAGAGGCCCAGAAGCAGGATAGCGCTCTCACTGACATCGTGAAAGGAAAGTTTCCAGCCTCATACGAGAGGTACAGAAATACAATAACCACACATGATGGTGTGGTGCTAAAGGACACCCTTTATGTAGTTCGTGAGCAGGATAGGAATCAAATGAACTGTTTATTCCATGATGGTCATGGACACAAGGGAATCGAACCCACCACAACCCACCTCAAACAGCTTTGTTGGTGGCCTAATCTCAAAGAGGATGTATCCTATTACATCGAGAATTGCCTCATCTGCGCTCAGAACAACCCAGATAGATATGCCAAAAAGGCACATCTCAGCCACACCCGACCCGTTAACGGCCCCTGGACTAACCTCCAGATCGATTTTATAGGTCCATTGCCCCCTTGCAGGAATGGCTATAAATATGTTCTGGTGGTCATAGACACTTTTACAAAGTGGGTGGAAGCATTTCCAGCCCGCACCAACACCGCGAAAACCACAGCCAAAATCCTCACCCACCACATCTTTACAAGATGGGGACTCCCCCGCAGTATTGAATCGGACCAAGGTTCTCACTTTACGGGACGGGTCATGCAGAACGTCCTCACGATATTTGGCATAACCCAAAAATTTCACATTGCGTACCACCCTCAGTCGAGTGGTATAGTGGAGCGCATGAATCGGACCCTAAAAACCACCCTTAGAAAAATGGTCCAGCAGAACAACACCACCTGGGATTCGGTCCTCCCCTTTGCGCTGATGTTTTTGCATAACACTGTTTCCACCTCCACAGGTTTTACCCCACACACTCTCATGACTGGACGCCCCATGAAAGGGACAGAGTACTTGTTGGGTTTAGACCTGACCAGCCCTGAAGTTACGGCCCTCACCCATGAGAAAGCCGTTAAACAAATACTCGCAAATGTAAAAACGGCTCAGTTAGCAGCCGCTGTTAAACTGGGCACTAAAAGAAAACAGAGCAAAGCCTGTTTTGATAAGGCAGTGCATGCGACGGAGTATAATATAGGACAACAAGTGATGTTGTCTGTGTATAACCCCAGCACATTTCTGTCTCTGAAATACTCGGGTCCGTACTCCATTACGGATAAAGTAAGCCCATCGGTATACAAAATCAAATACCAAAATGGTAAGACTGCATGGTTTCACATAAACCAGCTAAAGGTTTATGGAGCACAGTCAAACCATGCCCACCACGTCATGCTTGACGCAGCAGACCAAACCCCGCCCACAGCCAACGTAACCACACCAACCCCTTCCACGTCCAGCCCAGACACGGACTCGCCCCCGACTCCACCCACAAACTTTACGCTCCGCCCCGGAACGCCCACAGACTGCAGCAGCACAGCCAGCGACTGTGACTCTGACGACAGCCACAGCACGCCTCCCTACTATCCTGGTCCCACACCCAGCAACTCCGACTTCGACTCCAGTGACCCCTTCCTCATCACTTACTTAAATAAACCACACCACCGAACCACACGGACGACCCCGACTTTGTTCCCACCCAACTCGACCCAACTCATTGGCACCGCGACAACTCCTGCAGACTCGTCCGCAACGACGAGAGCAACCCCAACTCACACCACGCAGCCCTTTCAGCCCTAATTCACTCCAGAGTTTGGCACCTGGGAGAAGGTGACGACCTCGGGTCTGACTCCCAAGCTGCCAACCCCTTTGCGACCCTGTTGGCAACAGAGAACTGAGGTGTCCACATGATGATTTAAAGGAGACACTTGGTGAAAAGTGTTGTACTTCCTGATGGAACCTGCAGAATGTTTTCCGTTGTTTGTATGTTTGTTTAATGTTGTTCGTCCAACAGGAGAATGTTCTCACCGCCACACACCCATTCACCTGAACTTTTTAACTTTTTCCCACTGACACCCACCACCGCCACGCGTCCATTCGGCTGACACCTCTGAGGACTTGCCTCAGCCACCCACCGACACCAGACGCTTGTTCAGAGGAACTAGCTTTTCAGCTGATACTTGTTCGGGTATCAGACGCCCGATCGTAACTGCTCTTCTGATTTGACGGGAGATTCAGAACAGTAACCCCACCATGATGACTACATTTTTGTCCGTTCTTGTCGGTTGCTCAGGCAGTGGAGAAACGGCGTGAGACCCGCCCTGCCTGGGGACCCCCCCGTTGGTCAAAAACGCTCGGGTAGGGGACATACGGTATTGGTAGCCGTCCTACCCGGGGACTCCATCCAAATCTTACCCGTCGCGGCGCATACGCACCTCATTCGACCTTTTCCTTTCAAAAACAGTTTTATTAATTTAGGCAACCTTTGGGTTGCTGCCAAATGCTATTTACATCCTAGAACATTTGGATGATAAACTTAGCACTGGTCCACCAGTGGGAAGTGTGCCGTGTCCAAACATTTGTTTTGAAAAAAAAAATGGGGGAGAAGTCACATATTGTGACCAATTATAAGGGTTTAATTGGCCCCAAGAAGGACAGACACACTAACACACCGGATATTAAACCAAGGTAGTTACAGATACTATGCTTGTTTTACAGAACTTCAGAAGCTCCAGGACCGGAGAAAAACAGAGAACACAGAGAAAGAAAAGAAAGAGGACAGCCATGAGGACTCCTTTCATCGTGCTCAACACTCTTTTTCTGAACATTTGGTTGCGCGGGAACGCAGACCCCATTACTCCAAACCCCCCTGCTGTTAATGTTTCACTGCCCCGTAGTACCGAGGGCCCAGTCACCAGCCACGCTGCATTATCCTGGTGTGCCAAATTCAGAACTTGGTACTCCCTATCGTACGTCATTGAGGCACTGTTAGCGTTGGCAATACTCTGCTGTGCAGTACAGACCATGCGCCTCCGCAAGTGGAAAAGGAGAGCGTACCGCGCTCGAACCCCGGTATATCGGATCCGATCTCCGATATTCGGTTATGACCAGACCCCAGATCCCCCGCGACCTATGAATAATGAAACATGCACTTGCGTTTTCCTGTAAATAAAAAAGAAATGTATGGAAATGTATGATCCTGCGTTGACTGCCAAGCCAGGAAAGAATATATGGAATATTATGATTGTTGTTGTATGTTTAGAGAGATAGGATTATGCAATGCTTGATGAGTTGTTTAGGTAAAGCTAGAGGTTCCCAGCTTTATTTTTTTTTAGATACATGCCCCTGCCTGACATAGCGCCCTCAAGAATTGTTTAGGTATGTTTTTGTGCATAGCTAGGGTCAGAGTAGTGGCCATGTAGGAGGTGCCCCCCCCCCCCCGGTCAGGGAATGGAAGAAACAAATTTATGTGATCCTTCACGCTTCGCGTTAGGATCACAAGGCAGGATGTAGCCACGTAAAATGGCTGCTTCCCTATTAATTTGGCCAAAACCCGATTTAAAATGGCTAACCGAAAAGGCTGATGGGAAAAGCAGGCAACAGGACACAAACGGACAGCTGCAGGCAGAATATCATATTCGGCTCTGGGGAAGTCGTCCCAGATCGATACCCAGGACTATTAACAGCCCATCAACCCAGACATCTGCAGTTATACTCAGGACTATTAGCAGCCCATCAACCCAGACATCTGCAGTTTAATTGGCTATCCCCGGGAACAATTGCAACATATTAGCAATTGAATACCGGGGCAGACCTGTCGGCTCCTGCAGTGGCCGAAACAAAGTACAGGTGAATGACCACCCCCCGATCGGGGAATCGCCTTGCAATTGGACGTATCGAACCCAGTGATTTGGAACAAGTCCAATCACTTGGACTCAGGGTCAGGGGCCGCCCCGGGAGGCGGGAAGCCCCTGGGCCCTATAAAGTGAGGGGCCAAGTTCAGATCTCTCTCTCTCTCTCCCTTCTTCGCCTGCTCGAGACCTTCGCAAGAACATCAACCAGCAACTGTAAGTTTGAATCCAGCGATCGCTATCCGATAAAGACTCCTAGCCATCGACCTGTATCAGCCTTTTGAATCCCGCGGGCCAGATCCGATTCGATAAGCCATTCGTTTCCCTGACCTGGTGGGCTCTTCCTAAAGTTAAGTATTGGCCAGTAGTGATAGGTATCTATATAGATAGTAGGATTATTGTGTAAACATTACTTGTTGTATATAATAAATGACCATTGATTTCAATCTTACTAAGCGGTGTGCTGACTTATTAATCAGAACTTGAGCTTGAACCACGTGGCAGCATCAGAAAGATACCTGGTGACTCGTGAGCAAAGGTGACGTAATCAGATCTAATAAACTAAGGCTAAAAAGAGCAACAAAATAGAGAACAAAGATAAGAGAACAATAACAACACTCTGTCTGCTCTCTGCTCAAATGCAGTGATCTGGGGCGTCATTCTCCGACCCCCCGCCGGGTCGGAGAATGGCCGTTGGCCGCCGTGAATCCCGCCCCCGCCCCCGCCGAAGTCTCCGAAGGGAGAAAAGTCGGCGGGGCGTTAATGGCGCCGCTGCCGCGGAGAATGTCACGGGTCTGCGCAAGGCAGACGATTTTCGGCCTGCCGATATTCTCCCTTCCGGATGTGCCGAAGTCCCGTCGACGTGATGACCGTTCACGTCGACGTGAATCAAACCTCCTTTCCATCGGCGTGACCCGGTGCTCCAGGCTCACGCCGACCAGCGTGGAGGTGAGTGATGGCCTGTGGGGTTGGTTCTGGGCAGGAAATGGCGTGGCCGCAGACTGATTGCGTGAGGAGAGGTGTGACTCGGCTTGTGTGTGTGTGTGTGCGGCGGGGGGGGGGGGGGGGGGGGGGGTGGTTAGAGTAGGCTGGGCCCCGGTGGAGTGCCGAGAAGGGGTCCGTGCTGGGGTGGAGGTTGGGGGTTGGAGGGGGTCCGTGCCGGGGTGGAGGTTGGGGGTTGGAGGGGGTCCGTGCCGGGGAGGAGGTTGGGGGGGGGTCCGTGCTGGGGTGGAGGTTGGGGAGGGGGTCCGTGCTGGGGTGGAGGTTGGGGGTTGGAGGGGGTCCGTGCTGGGGTGGAGGTTGGGGGTTGGAGGGGGTCCGTGCTGGGGTGGAGGTTGGGGGTTGGAGGGGGTCCGTGCTGGGGTGGAGGTTGGGGGTTGGAGGGGGTCCGTGCCGGGGTGGAGGTTGGGGGGGGGGGTCCGTGCTGGGGTGGAGGTTGGGGGTTGGAGGGGGTCAGTGCCGGGGTGGAGGTTGGGGGGGGTGGTGTCCGTGCTGGGGTGGAGGTTGGGGAGAGGGTCCGTGCTGGGGTGGAGGTTGGGGAGGGGGTCCGTGCTGGGGTGGAGGTTGGGGGTTGGAGGGGGTCCGTGCCGGTGTGGAGGTTGGGGGGGGTGTCCGTGCTGGGGTGGAGGTTGGGGAGGGGGTCCGTGCTGGGGTGGAAGTTGGGGGTTGGTGGGGGTCCGTGCCGGGGTGGAGGTTGGGGGGGGGGGTCCGTGCTGGGGTGGAGGTTGGGGGTTGGAGGGGGTCCATGCCAGGGTAGAGGTTGGGGGGGGGGGGCCGTGCTGGGGTGGAGGTTGGGGAGGGGGTCCGTGCTGGGGTGGAGGTTGGGGGTTGGAGGGGGTCCGTGCCGGGGTGGAGGTTGGGGGGGGGGTCCGTGCTGGGGTGGAGGTTGGGGAGGGGGTCCGTGCTGGGGTGGAGTTTGGGGGTTGGAGGGGGTCCGTGCTGGGGTGGATGTTGGGGGATGGAGGGGGTCCGTGCCGGGGTGGAGGTTGGGGGGGGTCCGTGCTGGAGTGGAGGTTGGGGAGGGGGTCCGTGCTGGGGTGGAGGTTGGGGAGGGGGTCCGTGCTGGGGTGGAGGTTGGGGGTTGGAGGGGGTCCGTGCCGGGGTGGAGGTTGGGGGGGGTGTCCGTGCTGGGGTGGAGGTTGGAGAGGGGGTCCGTGCTGGGGTGGAGGTTGGGGAGGGGGTCCGTGCTGGGGTGGAGGTTGGGGGTTGGAGGGGGTCCGTGCCGGGGTGGAGGTTGGGGGGGGGGGGGGGGTCCGTGCTGGGGTGGAGGTTGGGGAGGGGGTGTAACATTGACTTTAATAACCAAAGGAGTTCATGCACGTGCCCTAGCCCCTAAAACTCATCTGTGCCCTGCACCCGTGCCAACTTACTCAGTGTCTAATTGTTTGGCCTTACGGGCCCTTTGACTACGTCTACGTGGTTCCCCAGACGGTACAGCAGAACTGGAGGTGGACTCCTGTGATTCCTGCCCTCTGACACTGGATCCCTTTGGCGGCCGTTTCCTGGGGCGTCCTGGCCTAGATGGGCCAGGCTGCGGCCCGGGCGACTGGGATGGTGAGCTGCCAGCCTGTCCTGCCCGTTGCCCACCCGATGCACCTGGGACGGAAGGGGGGGAGTCCGAGGTGTCG